>NW_006408664.1:6016864-6022187 GCF_000296735.1 Chrysochloris asiatica | reverse complement strand
GCTGGTAGTTTCGAACCGCTGACCTTAAGGTTCGCAGCCCGATTCGTAACCACTACGCTACCAGAGCTCCTTAGATATGTTTTAGTAGATAGAAATCTCAGTAGTTCAGATATGTAAGAATTTAAATTATTCATTCTGCGTGGGTGGTAGAAACTTGGTCTTAGAAGATTTGCAGCTCTCTAGAATGTTGCCTAGGAGTTCCTGTGGTACAATTAGTTAATATGCTAGGCTGGTAACCTAGTGTGGTGCTGTAGGATCAGCAGTGGACTTCAAATGACAAGGTCGGCAGTTCAAAGCCACCAACTGCTCCTCAGAAACCTAAACAGGGTTGCTATGAGTCGGAACCGACTTGACAGCACTTAACAACAAGAATGTTTCTTAGGAGTCCCTGGGTAGTACAAACAGTTAACTTGCTAGGCTGCTAACCAAAAGGTTGAAAGTTTGAGACACCTCCAGAGAAAGGCCTGGTGATCTGCTTCTGAAAATCGTTCATGGAAATCACTATGGACACACTAGGACAGGGTTGCATGGTTACTGGTAGGGTTAAGTCTGGGAAGGGCACCTTTTGAAAGAGAACAGTCTGGCTGTTGGTTTTATTTTACACAGTGGTCCTCAAGGAATCATTATTAGAGAAAAATAGTTACTAAAATTCTTATAAGGTCAAAAATGTAACATAGCAATCTAAATGAGCCCAGTTAAGAAAGTCATCATCCCATCAATTCATCTGTAAAGACATGACCTTCATTCCCCACTTTATTGTACCTTCTGAGATACTGAGATGATGCATGGTTTGCTGGTCTACTATACAACTCAGGTGAAGTCATTCTGCAACTCCTTTACCACTGTACAGCGCAAGCGACCTTCTGAGATGCTATGCTCCCTTAGCATAGTGATTACGAATTGGGCTGCGAACCACAAGGTCAGCAATTCGAAACTACCAGCTGTTCCACAGGAGAAAGATGAGGCTTTCTGCTCTCGTAAAGATTTACAGCCTCAGAAACCCTGTGCAGGGTCACTATGAGTCAGAACTGACTCCACGGCACATAACAACAACAACAACATGCTCCCTTAGGTTCTTAAGAAGCTACATTTTACCCAAGCCCCATGATCATGGAAAGGATAAAAGGTCAAATATATCTCTTCACAGTTTTGTGTTCTGGAAAAATTACTTACTGTAAAGAACGGACCAAAATGGCCTTACTGATCTCCTCTGTTTAAGTATCTCATTGGGCTTCCTCTCGCTGTGATGTTGTTGTTGTTGTTGTTGTTGTTGTTGTTGTTGTTGTTAAGTGCCGTCAAGTCAGTTATGACTCAGCAATGCTATGCACAACAGAATAAAACACCGGCCCTGCACTATCTTTACAGTTGTTATGTTTAAGCCCATTGCTGCAGCCACTGTATTAATAATCCATCTTATTGGGTCTTCCCCTATTTGGTTGGTTAAAGATGATGTCCAAAGTTTGTGAGATGAAGTTTCACCATTCTCACTATTAAGGCATTCTGGCTTACTTCTTTCAAGATTTGGCACTTCCAAAATTCTTCTCCAATGCCATAATTCAAATGCATCACTTCTCCAGACTTCCTTGTTCATTGCCCAACTTTCACATGTATCTGAGGCTATTGAAAATACCATTGCTTAAGTGAGGAACACATTAGTCCTCAAAGTGACATCATCATCATTTATTAACACTTTAAAGAGGTCTTGTGCAGCAGAATTTAAAGACTTTAAAGAGGTCTTATGCAGTCAAGATTTTCCTCTTGACTGCTGCTTCGATGTGTGTTGGTTATGGATCTAGGTAAAATGAAATCCTTGACAAGTTCAATCTTTTCTCCATTTATCATGACATTGTTTATTGGTCCAGTTGTGAGGATTTTTTCTTTCACTGAATTGTAATCCATACTAAAGGCTATAGTCTTTGATTTCCATTAGTAAATCCTTCAAGTTCTCTTTGCTTTCAGCAAGCAATGCTGTGTCATTTGTATATCACAGGTTGTTAATTAGATTTCGTCCAATTCTGATGCCAACATTCTTCTTCATACAGTCCACATTCTCAGACTATTTGCTCAGCATACAGATTGAGTAAGTATGGTGAAAGGATATAAGACTGACAAACACATATTTCTTGATTTTAAACTATATAGTATCCCCTTGTTCTGTTCTAATGGCTGCTTCTTGTTTTATGTATAGGTTCCATAAGAGCACAATTAAGAGTTCTGGAATACTCATTCTTTTCAAGGGATTGTTATGATCCACAAATGGGGTTGCCATAAGGCAGAACTGACTTGATAGCAAGTGGGGCTTTGTTGTTGTTGTTGTTGTTGTTTAAGTTGTTGTTAGGTGCTGTCGAGTCAGTTCTGACTCATAGTGACCCTATATGCACAAAAGAATGAAACATTGCCTGGTCCTGCGTCATCCTCACTATTGTTATGCTTGAGTCCATTGCTGCCATCACTGTGCCAATCCATCTAATTGGAGGTCTTCCTCTTTTTCGCTGACTCTTCACTTTACCAACCATGATGACTTTCTCCAGGGACTAGCCCGTCCTGGTAACGTAGTCAAAGTATAAGAGATGAAGTCACACTATCCTGGCTTCTAAAGATCACTCCAGCTGCACTTTTCCAACATCAATTCCATGCATCAATTCTTCTACGGTCATCTATATGGTCTTCCTTATTCACTTTCCATTATTCACAAGCATATGAGACTATGTGGAATACCATGGCTTGGGTTAGGCGCACCTTAATCCTCAAACTGACATCTTTGCTCTTGAACACTTTAAAGAGATCTTGTGCAAGAGATTTGCCCAATGCTATACGTAGTTTGATTTCTTGGCTGCTGCTTTTAGGAGTATTGATTGTGGATGCAATCAAAATAAGATTTTGACAACTTTCAATCTTTAACATGATGTTGTTTATTGGTCTAGTTGTGAAGATTTTGGTTTTCTTTACATTGGGGTGAAATCTATACTGAAGACTGTGGTCTTTGATCTTCATCATTATTTTAAGTTCTCTTCGCTTTTAGGAAGTAAGATTGTATCACCTGCATATCACAGGTTGTAAATGAGTCTTCCTCCAATCTTGATGCCCCATTCCTCTTCATATAGTCCAGCTTCTCATATTATTTGCTTATCATACAGATTGAATAAGTATGATGAAAGTATCTAATACTGGCACACACCATTCCTAGTTTTATCATTCATTATCTCCTTGTTCTATTCTAACTGCCTCTTGGTCTTTGTACAGGATCTCATGAGTACAATTAAATGTTTTGGAATACCCATTCTTCATAATTTTATACACAGCTTGTCATGATCCACACAGTTGAAAGCCTTTATATAGTAAATAAAGCATAAGTAAATATCTTTCTGGTATTCTCTATTTACAGTTAAGATCCATCTGAAACCAGCATATACCTGTAGTTCCATGTCCTATTCTGAATCTAGCTTGAATTTCAGGCTGTTCTTTGTCATTTTATAGTTGCAACCATTTTTTTATTTATCTTCAGAAAAATTGTGCTTGTATGTGGTATTAATGATATTATTAGATGATTTCTCCATTTCATTGGGTCACCACTCTTTGGAATGGCCACAAATATGGATCTCTTCCAATCAGTTGACCAGGTAGCTATCTTTCAAATTTCTTGACGCATAGATGTGTGAACACATACACTGCTGCATCAGTTTGTTGAAAGATTTTTATTTGTATTAAGTCAAGTTTTGTTTTTCACCAATGCCTTCAGTACAATTTGGACGACTTCCTTCAGTACCACCAGTTCTTGATCATATGATACCTCTTGAAATGGTTGACTATCAACCATTTCTTTTTTGTACAGTGACTCTGTGTAATTCCTTCCATTTTCTTTTGATGATTTCTGCATCATTCAATATTTTGCCATAAGAATCCTACAATATTGCAAATTAAGGCTTGAGTTTCTTTCAGCTTGAGAAATGTTGAGTGTGGTCTTCTCTTTTGGTTTTCTAACTCCAGGTATTTGCAAATTTAATTATAATACTTGATTCTGTCTTCTCAAGCTGCCCTTTGACATTTTCTGTTCAGCTCTTTGACTTCCTCATTTCTTCCATTCAGTTTAGCATTTCTACACTGGAGAGCAAATCATAGTATCTCTTATAATATTCACTTTGTTCTTTTCTTTCTTTCCCAACTTTTTAAAATGACTTTTGCCTTCCTCATATATAATGTTCTTGATGTCATTCCATAGCTCTTCTGTTCTTTGGTCATTAGAGTTTAAAGCATCTTGTCTCTTTTGAGATGATCTCTAAATTCAATGGGATATAATCACAGTGATATTTTGGCTCTCGTGGATTCATTTTAATTTTTTTTCATTTTCAGCCTGAACTTGCATATGAGTAATTAATGGTCTGTTCCACAGTCTGCCCTGATCTTTTGAATGATGATAATGAGTGTTTCCACTGTTTCTTCCCACAAATGTAGTTAATTAGATTCCTATGCATTCCATCCGGTGAGGTCCATGTGTATACTCAGTTTTTATGTTGTTTAAAAAGGTATTTTAAGAGAAACTGAAAGCCGTCCCCCTGTGAACAGACACCAGATAAGAATGTCCTTTGTCGCCACTCCTATTCAATATTATGCTGGAATTCTTAGCCAGAGCTATATGGCAAGATAGGGAAATTAAAGGCATCCAAATTGGCAAAAAGGAAGTAAAACTCTCTCTATTTGCAGATGATATGATTCTATATATAGAAAACCCCAAAGACTCAGTAAAAAAAAAAAAAAAAAAAAAAAAAAAAAAAAAAAAAAAAAAAAAAAAAAAAAGCTAATAGACTTTAATGGAGGATTCAGCAAAGTGGCAGGATATAAGATCAACATACAAAAATCAATTGGATTCCTCTATAGTAACAATGACAGTGCAGAAAACAATACAATTTACAATAGCCAACCAAAGGATGAAATATCAAGGAACAAATGTAACTAGAGAAACAAAGAAACTATAAAAAGAAAATTACAAAACACTACTACAAGAAACCAAAAGAGACCTATAGAAATTGAAGAATATACCATGCTCTTGGATAGAAAGACTTAACATTGTGAAAATATCTATTTCAAATCCAAAATTTGAGTTGCAATATTTAATTATTTTATGGGCAAAGTATTCAATGATGTAAGAAACATCAAAAGAATATGGAAGAAATAGGGAATTCTTTGTTGATTGCTAGAAAGTTGGGGGTGGGTGAGGGGAGGGGAGGGAGGGTAGAGCACAGGGCAGGGATTAGACACAGGAAAGTTTGGGTGCTGGGGAGGGGGGCAATATACAAGAAGGGAGAGGGGAATGGAAGAACAAAGC
>NW_006408664.1:5968957-6014704 GCF_000296735.1 Chrysochloris asiatica | reverse complement strand
GTATACCCTTTGGTCTTTGGTTGGTTGATGATGCATGGAGGGGATTGTAACCATGGCAATGATACAATGTACGATACAATGAATGTAAAACTGATGTTCTCCCATGTAAACTATCTTATAATTCACACACACACACAAAAAAAAAAAAAGAATATGGAAGAAATACACAGAGTCACTGTACCAAAAAGAATTGGTTGACGTTCAACCACACCACACAAGGTAGCATATGATTAAAAACTGATCGTACTGAAGGAAAAAGTCCAAGTTGCACTGAAGGCATTGGCAAAAAACAAGGCTCCAGAAATTTCTGGAATACAAATTGAAATGTTTTAACAAACTGATGAAGCACTGGAGGTGCTCAATTGCCTATGCCAAGAAATTTATAAGACAACTACCTGACCAAACAATTGGAAGTTATCCATACTTGAGCCCAATCCAAAGAAAGGTGACCCAATAGAATGTGAAATTATCAAACATTATCATTAATATACATGCAAGAAAAATTTTGTTTGTTTAAAAAACAGTTATAGTAGTGCATAACCAAGGATCTACCAGAAATTCAAGCCAGATTCAGAAGACAACATGGAACAAGGGATATCACAACTGACATCAGAAGACTCTTGGCTGAAAGCAGAGAATAGTAGATGTTTACTTTTACTTTACTGGCTATGCAAAGGTATTGGACTGTGTGGACCATAACAAACTATGGAAAATATTGTGAAAAGTGGGAAGTCCATAACACTTAATTGTGCTCAAGAGGAACCTTGAGCATGAGAATGTCATTCGAACAGAACAAGGGGACACTCAATGGCTTAAAATTAGGAAAGGTGTGACCCAGGGTTGTTTCCTTTCACTATACTTATTCAATCTGTATGTTGAGCCAATAATTCAAGAAGCTGGATTATATAAGTAACATGGCATTAGGATTCGAAGAAGACTTGAAAACAACCTGAGATATGCAGATTTTACAGTCTTCCTTGTTAGAAGTAAAGAGAACTTGAAACATTTACTGATGAAGATCAAAGACAGTCTTCAGTATGGATTGCACCTCAATGTAAAGAAAACAAAAATCCTCACAAATGGGCCAATAAATAAAATCATGATAAGTAGAGAAAAGATAGACGTTGTCAAAGACTTTATTTAACTAAGCTCCACAATGAACACTCATGGAAGCAACAGTCAGAAAACCAGAGGATTTGCTGCATTATGCAAATCCACTACAAAAAAGTTCTTTACCCTGTAAACAGTAAAGATGTCACTTTGAAGACTAAGGTTCACCTGACCAAAGTAATGATATTTTCACTAGCCTCAAACTCATGTAAAAGTTAGACAATGAAGAGTTGATACATTAAATTGTAAGGTTGGCAAAGAATATTGAAAGTATCAAGAACTGCCAGAGTACAAACATCTGTCTTTAAAGAAATATAACCAGAATATTCCTTAGTAGGAAGGATGATGAGACTTTTTCTCTCATACAGTGGACATTTTGTCAGGAGAGATGAGTCCTTGGAGATGGCCATCATGCTTGGAAAAGTAGAAGGTCAACAAAAAGAGGAAAACCTCAATAAAATGAATTGACACAGTGGCAGCAACAATGGACTCAAACATAACAATTGTGAGGGTGGTGCAGAACCAGACAGTATTTTGCTCTGTAGTACATAAAGTCACTGTGAGTCAGAATTGACTTGATGGTACCTAACAGTAACAGCCATCCCTTAGAAGTGGACTGCCTATTCCTTCTTCCTAGTGTGTTCTTGGTCTGGAAGCCCCACTGACACCTGTCCACCATAGATGATCCTGCTAGTGTTTCAAACAACAGTGGCATACCTTCCAGCATTACAGCAACACTCAAGCCACCAGAGTATAACAAACTGACAGACATGTTGGGTCCTCTCTCCATGTTATTTGCTTGCTTAATGCCATCAAGTTGGTATCGACTCTTAGCGACCCTATGCATAACAGAACGAAACACTGCCCGGTCCTGGGTCTACCTCACAATTGTTGCTATGTTTGAGCCCATTGATGCTGCCACTGTGCCAATCCATCTCATTGGGGGCCTTCCTCTTTTTCTCTGACCCTCCACCTTACCAAACATGATATCATTCTCCAGTGACTGGTCCCTCCTAACAATATGCCCAAAGTATGAAAGACAGAGTCTGGCCATCCTGACTTCTAAGGAGCACTCTGGTTGTATTTCTTCCAACACAGATCTATTTGTTCTTTGGGGAGTCCATGTTACTTTCAATATTCTCCTCCAACACCATAACCCAAATGCATAGATTCTTTTTTGGTCTTCCATATTCAATATCCAACTTTTGCATGCATATGAGGTAATTGAGAGTATCATGGCTGGCATCAGGTACATCTTAGTCCTCAAATTTACATCTTTGCTCTTAAGCACTTTAAAGAGTTCTTTTGCAGCAGATTTGCCCAATACAGTGCGTCGTTTGATTTCTTGATTGCTGCTTCCATGAGTGTTGATGGTTGATCCAAGAAAAATGAAGTCTTAGACTGCTGGGGACAGCATACACAGACCCTGGGTTGATCAGTGGCAGCCCCATTAAATCACCTCTGAATATAATCAGTTTAACCCAGATACTCTCCCTCCTCCTGAAAGTATATAGAAATGTGATAATTAAGAACAATGTAGCATTTTAGATATAGATAAATGAAGCCCGGTGCCTGAGATCTTGCTCACAAACAAAAGTTTACAAAGTGTACAGAGACAGCTTGGCTCCTTTCAGGGACCTATGTTAAGTATCCTTAAGAAACCACACGTCACTGCTCTAGATCATTTAAGCCTAAAAATTAATATATAACAGTTTAATTGAACCTTTTTTCTGTAGAAACAAGAATGTTAGATTGTTAAGAAAAACTATGAAAATATTTTAAAAGTTGTTCCTGTGAATCATTATGTCCTGTTTTGAATGACTAATCACATTTCAGTTTCATATCCTGTCTTAATCACATCCTCCCTTTGAGAGTGAATTACATCCTTCCTTTGTAACAAATCCCTCCCTAAAAAAGAGAATAAAAGACTGAGGCAGAGTTAGATCTGTGTGCAATGCTAGGCAAAATGTTTGCAGATCTGTCTACCTGCCAGCTTGCATCATATCTGTGTGTCTGTCTTTTTTGTATATATTTCATCTCTCTCTTTCGCTATCCCTTTCGCTGCCAGTTCTCCCTTCTTCGTGACACCTACAGTGCCTTGTCAAGGCTGGACCCCAATATAGGACCTTGACATTAGACAACTTCAATCTTTTCTCCATTTATATGAATGTTATTTATTGGTCCAGTGGTGAGGATTTTTGTTTTCTTTACATTGAGTTGCAACCCATACCAAAGGCTATGGTATTTGATCTTCATCAATAAGTATTTTAAATCCTCTTGGCTTGCAACAAGCAAGGTTGTTTCATCTACATATCACAGGTTGTTAATGAGCCTTCCTTCAATCCTGATGCTACCTTTTTCTTCAAATAACCTTCATTTGCTTATGGGGCACAATTCATAATAAAGAGAAACAGCTGTAAAAATCCATTAATAATAAGAACATGGAATGTATGAAGTATGAATCTAGGAAAATTGGAAATTATCAAAAATGAAATGGAACATATAAACATCGATATCCTAGGCATTAGTGAGCTGAAATGGACTGGTATTGGCAATTTTGAATCTGACAATCACACGTGGTTTACTGTGTTGGGAATGACAAGTTGAAGAGGAATAGCATTGCAATCATTATCAAAAAGAACACATCAAGAGCAGTCGTGAGGTACGACACTGTCTGTAATAGGATAATATCCATCCAGCTACAATGAAGACCACTTAATACCACTATTATTCAAATTTATGCACCAATCATTAAAGCTAGTGATGATGAAAGTGAAGTCTACCAACTTCTTCAGTCAGAAATTGATCAAACATGCAATTAAGATGTATTAATCATTACTAAGGATTGGAATGCAAAGGTTGGAAGCAAAGAGGAAGGATCGGTAGTTGGAAAATATGGCCTTGGTGAGAGAAACAATGTTGTTGTTTATCACTGGAATTTTGCAAGACCAATGAATTCTTCATTGCAAATATCTTTTTTACAGCATAAAAGACAACTATACACATGATCTCACCAGATGGAATCACAGAAATCAAATTAACTACATCTGTGGAAAGAGATGGTGAAAAAGTTCCATATCATCAGCCAAAACAAGGCCAGAGACAGACTGTTGAATAGTCCATCAACTGTTCAAATCAGACTGAAGCTGAAGAAAATGAAAACAAGTCCACAAGAGCCAAAATATGACCTTCAATATATCCCACCTGAAGAGTTGTGGGATGACATCAAGAACATCATACAGGAAGAAAGTAAAAAGTCATTGAGAAGACAAGAGAGAAGGAAAACACCAAAATGGATGTCAGAAGAGACTCTGAAACTTGCTCTCCATCATAAAGATGCTAAAGCAAATGGAAGAATTGAGGAGATACAAAATATGAACAGAAAATTTCAAAGGACAACTCGAGAAGACAAAGTCAAATATTACAACAAAATGTGCAAAGACCTGGAATTAGGCAATCAAAAGGGAAGAACACACACAGCATTTCTCAAGTTGAAGGAACTGAAGAAAAAAATTCAAACTTCAACTTACAGCATTGAAGAATTCTATGGGCAAAATACTGAGTGATGAAGAAATCAAAAGAAGATGAAAGGAATACACAGAATCACTGTACCACAAAGAAATGGTCAATGTTCAACCATTTCAAGAAGTAGCACATGAAAAATAGTCCAACCACTCTGGAAAACAGTATGGCACGTCCTCAGAGATCTGGAAATAGAAATACCTTATGATCCAGTAATTCCTCTACTTGGTATATATCCACAAGAAATACGAGCCATAACATGGGTAGATATATGCACACCAATGTTCATAGCAGCACTATTCACAATAGCAAAAAGATGGAAACAGCCTAAGTGCCCAACAATAGAAGAATGGATAAACAAACTGGTATATACACACAATGGAATATTATGCTACCTTGAAGAATAATATGGAAGCTGTAAGCCAACAAATCATATGGATGAACCTTGAGGACATTATGCTGATTGAAATTAGTCATTCACTGAAGAAGAAATAGTGTATAAGACCATTATTGTAAAAGCTTAAGAAAAGATACCAACACTAAAAGGAAGAGAAAGCAAAAATTCTTTGTTGACTACCAGAGGTGGAGGGTGCACAACAGTAGAGCACAGGGTAGGGGATAGACACATCACAGTTCAGGGTTGGGGTAGGCAATACACAAGGGGGGAGGGGACAAAAGAACAAGGTAGATAGGAGAACACTCAGGCAAGCTTGAATGGGCTAAATGGGACAGAGGTAGATAGGAATGAATGCTCAACCTTGTAATAAAAGGGCTCTGTGATACAGGGATTGAAGCATAGTCTGAATAGGTTAAGATACTTGACTGTCTTATGAATATTTGTTTATCTTGCCTATGATTGTAAAATAGACACTTGAGTGGGATAGAAATGAATACTGAGAAACATGATTACAGAAAACTTGTAAGCCTTCCTTGAGCCTATAACTAATTGGCATACCTAAAAGGGGTGCTAGAATTTGCCCAGTGAAAGAGGCTTCTTGCAAAGCCTTTGTAGGGTATAAGATCTTAGGTGGAATCCTAATCTCCATCCAGAACCTTCTGAGATGGGAAATTCCCACTTGAAAAAACATGCAGACCAGCTTGGAGCAGCTAGAGGAACAGAAGATACTTCTTGAAAGAAAGACCAGCAGGGAAAAACAAAAACAAAAAAGGCAGTCTGATTGGCTACTATAAGAACAAGCAAGTTGTTCACCGGAGAGCCACCAAGGCAAGCAATCAAGTCCCTTCAGAACAAACCCCCTTCTAAGGCTGAAACTCAAGGGAATACATGAGCAGGCATGTAAGTTTTCTGGCGACCACATTGGTCTACTGGTGAGAGGAAGTGGGGGGAAAACAGCAATGAAGAGGTGGGCTGAGTTGGAACAAGTTACATAGACTCCCATCAACCTGAAGTATGATGAGAGCTGGTTGGCCCGAAGTACAGTGAGACCTGGGGACTCCTGATCCCATGAACAAGGACATGACCACAAAGTGCTAGAGCTGAGAGTGAAGCATCCAGTTGATATGAAGTGAGGGGATATACACAAGGGAGCCCAAATTTGCAGATAGTGCCCATTGGACCTAGCTTCAATGGCTGGATATTCAGAACCTGACTAGAGAGGGGGAAAAGAAAAAGAAAATAAAAATTATACATATATATATTTTTTTTAGAAAACAAGTGTAAATTGCTACAATCTGATGAACTTGACCTATACTTATGGATGTAGTAGCTTAAAATACCAACCAAGAGGGAAAGAATCTTTACAGCAAGGATCATTCCCATCCCTTCTGTATACAAGATTGATAGGGATGGGCAACTTAGACATTGGCTACCTAAAATGGGGGGTTGTAAAGGCACAAAGTGACTGGCTTACAAGTTTTCAAGAGGGTATTTAGATTCAGAATGTTCAAGGGAAGGTAGAATCCCAACTGAGTGGTTTTAATCCTGTATAGACAGGTGTGGCGTTGTGGGCTAATGCATCAGACTGCAAAGTCATTTGAACTGCAAGGTTGGTGGTTCAAGCTCACCAGCTGCTCCCTGGAAACCCTATACAGGGTTGTTATGGGTCAGAATCAACTCGACAGCACTTAACAACAACAGCAACAAGACAGGTCTGGTGAAAAGCGATGGGGACAAGACTCCCATGATTTAGATAGTAAGTAATTGCTATCATAACTAATTGTGATTGTCACAACTGTAAAGGTAGATGTTTTATAGCAAAAAGGGATACGTGGTCAATTTTACAGTCCCAGAGTGGAGGACCCTGAGACTATCAAGGGAGAAGAGCAGTAAAGGAGTGTGGGATCCTACCCAGAGAAGCAGCAACACCAGAGATGGAGGCAGAGATGACATAGAGAGACAGAGTAGGTGAAGATTCTAGACTCATGGAATAAAAGGGGATGTGTGCTGGTGGCTGATGGGCAGGGTGTGCACTTTGGCTGTTTGAATGATTGTATATTCCTGAGTATTTGGGTGCACATCCAAAAAAAAAAGAAAGAAAGAAAAACATAAAACAAAAAAACAGAGGGAATAGAAGCAAATGCTGCTGAATGATGAAGCATTCAGGGGACTGTAATCATTGCAATGACATGAACTGATGTTCCCCCATGTAAACTATCACTCAATTCACAATAAAAAATTTAATAAGTAAATAAAAATTAGCATATGATCAAGAGCCAATGATACTGAAGGAAGAAGTCCAAGGTGCATTGAAGTCATTGGCAAAGAACAAAGCACCGGGAATTGATGGAAAACAAATTGAAATCTTTTAACAAAGTGAAGCAGCACTGGAGGCATTCACTTATCTATGCCAAGAATATTGGAAGACACCTACCCGGCCAACTGACAGGAAGAGATCCCTATCTGTGCCCATTCCAAAGACCCAATGGAGTGCAGAACTCATCAGACAATATCATTAATATCCTCTCTCCAAAGGTTTTTTTGGTTTTTTCCCCCACACACTGTGAAACTAACCTCCCTCTTGAAAACTTGTAAGCCAGTCACTTCATGCCTTTATGTTGTTGTTGTTAAGTGTCATCGATTCAATTCCAACCCATAGCAACCCTCTATAAGGTTTCCAAGGAGCAGCTGGTGAGCTTGAACCACTGACATTACAGGTCAAAAGACTTTGCAGTCTGACACATTAGCCCACAAAGCCACAGCAGGACTCATGCCTTTATAGACCCCTATTGTAGTCTAAGCTGTCCATCCCTATGAACCCTGGATACAGACGGGATAGGATTGATCCTTGATGTGAAGATTCCTTCCCTCTCCATTGGTGTTTTGAGCTACTACATCCGTAAGTATAGATCATAGGTTTTTATAATTTCCAGGTGCCAAACAGAGAATTCCTTACATCTTTTCCCTAATTCACCAAGATCCCAGGGGAGAAGCTAACAGTTAAAGTGTCAGGACATCTATAAATGGAGCCATTAAAAACTGGGCAGTTCTGCATTTATGGATGAAAAGCTGAGTGCAGCAGCCCAAGCCCACTTGGGTTACAGTGTTGAAAGCTGTTAGCGAAGAGAACAGTCGTAAAACATTGGTAGTTGTCCAGGACTTGAAAATAAGACTCCAGCCCATGGGTGGGGTGTAGGGGAAACAAGGATATAGCAACTCCTTGGGTTAGGACTGGTAGCACAAATAGTTAAGTGTTGGACTAATAACTGGAAGATTGGCAGTTCAAAGCCAGGCAAAGACAACCAATCTGCATCCAAAGAGTCACAGCTATAAAAACTCTACAGAGCAGTTCTCACATATGTAGAGTTGCCTTTAATTAGAATCAACTCAATGGCAACTGGTTTGGGGTTTTTAGGGAAGTCAAGTTTAGTGTAGTGGTTACAAATCGGGCTGCGAACCTTAAGGTCAGCAGTTTGAAACTGCCAGCTGTTCTGCGGGAGAGAGAAGTGTTCTTGGAAACCCTGTACAGGGTTGCTATGAGTTGGAACCGACTCCACAGCACACAACAACAATAAGTTTATAACTTAGCCCACTACTCACTGGAGTTGAGTAGATGTTCACTAATAGCAACCCTATAGGACAGAGTAGAATTGTTCCTTAGGATTTCTGAGACTGCAAATCTTTACGGGAGCAGACAGCCTCACCTGTCTCCCACTGATCAGCTGGTAGATTTGAACTGCCAGCCTTCAGTTAACAGATCAATGCTTAACCCACTATACCACCAAGGCTCCTTTAGAACTCAGAACTTAAGGAATTTAGATGTTACTGTGACTTCCTTGTTGTTGATTGTTCTCCCCAAACGCAAGCTTGGAGAAGTAAGAGATATCCCTGTAGACTCCCACATACCTTTAACAATTTCTGCATGAATGAATTCTTAAAGAGATTCCATGTGACACTTGATATCACAGTATGTACATTTTAAAGCTTTTAATTTTCAGACTGTGATGCTTCTCCACAAGGCATATAATGTTTTCACTTTCAAGCTAAAAAGAAATACTAATCAAAAAGATATTTTTTTGAGAAATTGCTTTCAATTTTCAAATCTTGGTGATGTGATCTAAATAACTCTAGATTTCAAATTCTTTATCTGGAAAAAAAAAAGTTTGTCGTCAGTGCTATCTTAGGTCACTTCATTTCTGGGACTCAGATTTCTACTCTTTAAATGTAGTCTAAACAAGTCAAAAATTGTCACTGGGAATGAAAATAGAATCTCAAGTGGAGCTTTAGGGGACTGAGTGACATGCTTTCATGACTGCAGGCTCTTAAATTTTTTACTGTTAAACTTTTAAAGAAGAAAATATTGACCATTGCCAAACAACTTAAAAGAATCTGCATGCGTAGGTAGTAAAGCAATGGCAGGCTAGAGAAAAACACAAAGGAAGGAAGGAAACCCTGTCTCAAAGCTTCTATTCATAAAACGGGCTCTGGACTCAGAAAGTTCAGAACCCCTGGGCCTATTAGATTCTGCTTCTTAGAATCAAGGCCCACCTCATTTCCTACTGTCAGGAAGACAGACTCCCGGAAGACATAGCAGTGGAGGCAGCCAAGCTAGGCTTGGCTTAAAGTCAAGGAGGGCTGAGTTAAATACTGGGTTTAAATGAGGGAAAACGCTAACTAAGAATTAGGAAAGGAGCCAAGAAAAATTATCTTGACACAAATTCATAAATGAATAGCCTGATTTGTTTACATCAGCAAAAAGCAAAGATATGCATGCAGGTTAGTGAATTATGTAAAAGAGGTCACAACTTAGGTAGGAGGTTCTCACTACCTGCTGTCCTAAGAACTAAATGAACCAAATGACCTTTGTGACAGATCCCTGATATATGGACTTATTATGCCCACACCCCAGTGAAGGAGCAAAGATAATATCAGGCCATTATGCTATGATTGGATGTCTGGTGTGGTGCCATGGATCAGCAGTGGACTGTGAATCACAAGGTCAGCAATTCAAACCCAACAGTTGTTCCTTGGAAACCCTTTACAGGGTAGTTATGAGTCAGACCAACTCAATGGAATTTAACAACAACAACAAAAATGTTATGATTGGAGACTTAGTGTGGTGCTGTAGGATAAGCACTGTGCTGCTAACCTCAAGGTTGGCACTTCAATCTCACCAGCCACTCTTTGGAAACCCTGTGTAGGGTAGCTATGAGTGGAAACTGACTCTATGGCACAGAACATGCTATGAATGGAAATCAGATGACTGATAAAGTCATGAAAGTGAAGTAGCAATTACAAATATTACATGAAAAAAACAAAAACAAAAACATATGATCTAGAGAATGTGGAGCACAGAATAGAAACACAAGACTGTTTCAGCACAGGAAGGGGGAGATCCCCAAGGAAATGGATTGACACCAGCAGCAGCAATGTGCTCAAATGTAACAACAATTGTGAGGATGGCACAGGACCAGGCAATGATTTCATTCTGTTGTACGTAGGGTCGCTATGAGTTGGAACCAAATCAACAGCACCTAACAACAACAATAATAATCCCACAGCTGAATTTTCAAAAAGGATTTTAATATATAAACCTTATAAATGAAAACCTGTAAATCCAGTCAGGCAGAAATTCTGATTAGACAATCCCTGAGACAATCCATTCTGAAGATGTGGAGATATTTATTAAATGAATCATACATTAAGGCAAATTTATTGTTTTTGATACTGGCTTAACAAAATATTGATTCCATGTTCAGTTTATGGTAAATGTCTATAAAAAGAAGTCCTTAAAATTTTATAAAAAATATTTTTAAATTTTATACAAAATATTTTATACACAATATTTTTAAATTTTATACAAAATATTTTATACACAATATTTTTAAATTTTATACAAAATATTTTCCCCCATGGTTTTCAACAGATTATTTCAAAAGTGTTCATAGTCCAAAAATAGAATGAGAATCCTAAATGGTGGTGGCATTTACTAAAAGGAGTCAATATTTTTGGCAGCAGAAATCATCAAACAGGATATCATGCAATGGAGGGAAATTGTTTGGTGGCTATTTAGTATGATTTTATGAACTACTTATCTATTATTGATCTTCCAAGACTGTGAGCTTTTAGCTTATCTAGATAGGACAGAAAGAGCCTTGGTGGTACAATTGTCAAGTGCTTAGCTACTAATCAAAGGTTATCTGTTTGAACCCACCAGAAGCTCCAATGGAGAAAAACCAGGGAATCTGTTCCCATAGAGCCTAGGAAACCATATGAGGCAGTTCGACTCTGTCATATAGCATCTCTATGAGTTGGAATCAACTCAACGGCACCTAATAACAATAACCGAGATGATTATTCATCGCAAAATGATTTGGTTGAGGACCACGTAAGTTATTCAATTTATGATTCTCAAGAACAAAGCCTATCAGATCAGTAGAATCTAGCAATCTTCCACTGCAGAACAGAATGGAAAGTCCTAGTATTGATTTAAATCAATCTCTTTTTTCCCCTGCAAATCACATAGAACACAATTTCAAACACCTCTTTTGATTCCCAAGACAGACAATGGATCAGTGATGAAATGATGGTGATGGAGGTGGGGGTGGTGATACAATTTGCTTTAAAAAATATCTAGAACAGGGGGACACTGAATAAGGAATACCATAGAGGAATTGATGCATTTCAATTATGGTGTTGGAGAAGAATATTGAAAGTGCCATGGACTGTCAGGACAAACAAATCAGTCTTGAAAGAGTGCAACCAGATAATCCTTAGAAGCCAGGAAGGTGATCCTTCATATCTCATGTTTCCAACGTGTTATCAGGACAGACCTGGAAAAGGACATCATTCTTGAAAAACTGGAAGGTCAACAAGAAAAAGCAAGACCACCAACAAGATGGATTGGCACAGGAAAGCCAGTTTCTCCCTCAAACTTGCCTGGGCCTATCCTTTAATGATTGCTAGAGGTCATATGGCAGTGATGCCATACCCTGGGGGTCTTAGAGGCAGTCCGACAAGCTTTCATGTCTGCAACAGTTCTCTCCTTACTGATTGGAGCAGGAGATTTCCTTTGTTCTCTGTGCTCCATAAAAGTGACCAAGTTGAGCTAAAATTTGGATTTAATTATTTGCCTGTGGTTAGAAACACAGATCCCAGATAAGGGAAACCACAGGCAAATAATTTACAAAGCCACAGCGAAACTGGCTTTCTTGTATCAGTTATGGGAGTGTCTTCTGTGCACTTTCATCTACACTACTTTATTTCAGCAGTTCAGCTGTCAGAGATGCATGAGTATGCAAGAAAATGGCATCTGAAATGTAATATCAAGGCAAAAAATGGAACTCAGCCTCTAGCTTGCTCTAGTAGTTTTCAACCAGCTTCTCCAGATTTCACTAAGGCATCTCGTATGTGCACTACAAACATTATATGCAGGGGCATGCTATTTGTGAGGATGTGCTATATGCAGAAAAAATATAGTTGTTTTCCAGCCTGACTTCTGTAACACACACATTTCTATCCTTTGCCCAGCAAAGCCAGAGTATGACTCAACCAAAAAATTGTACCTGATGCCAAACACTACAATTTTTTTTTGTTGATGATCTAATTATTTTCCCCATTATAAATGTAATTGCCCCTTCTAGCGGCATGGCTTGCTGGACCACACAGCTAAGTAGTGCATTGTTGTTAAGTGACTCATAGCAAACTTGTATAGGGCTTCTGAGAAGTGGCTGCTGGATTTGAACCACTTGACCTTGAAGTTAACAATTCAGTGTTTATCCTACAGTGCTACTCCAGGACTTTGGCTCAAAGGAGTACCATGTCCCAGTGTTCCTAGAGTCCATTATCAAACATGCAGATTTATTAACACCTATCCATCCATTGATTCATTCTTTCAACTTTCCAACAAATACTCACTATGCAAATATTCACTATGCAGAACTTTTTTTTATTCTCTCCCAAAACTTAAAACTAGCAACAATAGGTAGCAATGACAACAAAACTTTAGTTCAATAGAAGACCCTCCCAGAATTCAGAGCTGTCTAAAGACCAAACGGTCATAAAGAAATGATCAGATACATCCAAATTGTCTGCAAAATCACTGGTCTAGGTTCTTCAAAAATGTCAATGTCATCAAAATAAAATAAGCAAGGAAACCATTCTAGATTAAAAAACATTAATGAGATAAGACAACTAAATGCAGTGCTTGATAATTTACTGAATCCTAGTTTGGGCTGAGTAGGAGGAGGGAAGCTATATAAGATAAAAATGGAACAATTGGAGCAATTTGAACATGGACATATGCTGTTGTTGTTGTTGTTAAGTGCCATCGAGTCAGTTCCAAGCCACAGCAACCCTGTATAGGGTTTCTGAGGTGCAGCTGGTGAGCTCAAACCGCTGACCTTGTGGTTCAAACTGATTTTGAAGCCCAGCACATTAACCCACAGTGCCACATCGGGACTCCATGGACATATGTTGTTGTTGTTGTTAAGTGCCGTCGAGTCGGTTCCGACCCATAGCGACCCTGTACAGGGTTTCCGAGGGTGTAAATCTTTACGGGAGTAGAAAGCCTCATCTTTCTCCCGCGGAGCAGCTGGTAGTTTCGAATCGCTGACCTTAGGTTTGCAGCCCGATTCGTAACCACTACGCTACCAGAGCTCCTTATGGACATATACTGCATATTAAATAATATCTATATCTATATCTATATCTATATCTATATCTATATCTATATCTAGATCTAGATCTAGATCTAGATATAGATATAGATATAGATATATATAGACATATACTGCATATTAAATAATACAAATGCAAGGACAGCAATGAGTATAAAGGTTGCCCAAGGTCACAATGGGGAGGTAGGATTAGAACACAGTACTTTGGCTCCAGATCCATCTTTAAAGTTTCCTGTCACTAAAGGTTTTTTAAAAGACTATCAACAATCTAGTAGTGATTATTAGTTAAGTTTAAAGCAATAAATAGGGGTGGGTATACAGTTTTGTGCTCTTAAAAAGATTAGTGTCATTAAAGACAAAATAATATAATAATAAGCAAGAAATTGTTCTAAGTCCAAGAAAAATTTAGAAACAAGACAAATCTTAAAGTAAGTGAATTAAATGATCTTTACTGCCCTCTAGAAGTAACAAGTTCTCTATAGGGAAGTGGTCATTTTATGGGATCTTCAAACAGAAACTCCATCCAGAAGATTCAAATATTTGTGTGTCAGTCACAAGGTACAACAGTTGTACTAGAAATAAGGGAAGACTTTAATACTTGAAATAACTCCCTTAAGATGGAAATTACTTTCTTTGACTGAGATTTTATACCAAATTCCTCTGATTAGTTAAGAGCTACGTGGACAGCACCAGACACCACTAAAACCCAATCGTGGTCTAGTTCAGTCATCTTGCCCCCTCTCAACACCATACTGCCTTGTTTTAAGCACTAATCTGAAATATAGTAGTACTCAATCTATTCAGCACACTATCATTACGCTGCCTCTAAGAACTAGACATTATGTGTGACTCTGAGACTATAAAGCCAAAAGTAAGTTTTTTGCGAGATTCTTTATGTTCTTGAATTTTGAACACATAAGAGACTTTGTATGACTACTATATCCTTTCTAAAAATTATGTTAAATTTATTAAAGGTAAAATAAAAAAGAATTGTTTTCTTAAACTCTGTGCTTTATCTTTACAATCTACTTTTTTAGAAGTCCTAGTGGCACAGTGGGCTAAATATGGGCCTTCTAACAGTGAGATCAATGGTTGGAGCTCATCAGTTGCTCATGGTAGAAAGATGAGGCTGTCTGCACCTAAAGATTTACAGTCTCAGAAACTCTAAAAATCAGTTTTTCTCTGTTTATGTTGTTGTTGTTAAATGCCGTCAAGTCAGTTCTGGTCCATAGCTACCCTGTAGGGTTTCCAAGGAGCAGCTGGTGAGCTTGAACCACCGACCTTGCAGTTCAAACGATTTTGCAGTCCAGCCCATTAACCCATAATGCCACACCAGGAATTCTCTCTGTCTATAGGACTGCCATTAGCCTAAATCAACTCAGTGACAGTGGGTAATTATTTTGTTGATAATCTGGAAATTTTTAATAGTCACTAAGGGAAATTTTTAATAGTCACTTCGATATGGATTACATCTCAATGTCAAGAAAACAAAAATCCTCACCACTGGACCAATAAACAACATTCTTACCAATGGAGAAAAGATTGAAGTTGTCAAGGACTTCATTCTTCTTGGATCAACTATCAACACTCGCGGAAGTAGCAGTCAAGAGATCAGACGACGTATTGCACTGGGCAAATCTGCTGCACAGGATCTTTTTAAAGTGTTGAAGAGCAGAGATGTCAGCTTGAGGACTAGGGTGCGCCTGACCCAGGCCATTGTGTTTTCAATAGCCTCATATGGACGCAAAAGCTGGACAGTGAATAAGGAGGATCGTAGAAGAATTGATGCCTTTGAGTTGTGGTGTTGGAGGAGAATACTGAAAGTGCCATGGACTGCCAAAAGAACCAATAGATCTGTTTTGGAAGAAGTGCAGCCAGAGTGCTCCTTGGAGGCCAGGATGGCTAAGCTTCGTCTCTCCTACTTTGGACATATTGTCCGGAGGAAACAATCGTTGGAGAAGGATGTCATGCTGGGTAGGGTGGAGGGTCAGAGAAAAAGAGGAAGACCCCCAATGAGATGGATCAGCCAGGTGGCATCATTGATGGACTCAAGTGTGGCAGCGGTAGTGAGGTTGGCCCAGGATCAAACATTGTTTCGTTCTGCTGTGCATGGGGTTGCTATGAGTCGGTTCCGACTCGATGGCACCTGACAACAACAACAAGGGAAACTTTGATTTATGTTTACCCCATTTATAAATATAATTCATTAACTCCATTAAATACTTTAATGAGCTTATAAAGGTAATATATTCAAACTTTAAACACTTCAAATATCTACCAAGTAAGTGCATCCTAAGTACTCAAGATCTAGTAAAACTGAAAGTATAAATACTTTGAACCTCAGATAAATTGTATGGAATGTTACCATACAATTTATACACTTAGTAACAATTCAGAACAAAATTAAAAATCCAAAATTATATCTTAACCTGAGATAAAATTGCTAATCTGATGTTGTTGTTGTTGTTGTTAGGTGCCATCAAGTCAGTACCGACTCATAGCGACCCTATGCACAACAGAACAAAATACTGCTCAGTCCTGGGCCAATCACACAATTGCTGCCATGCTTGAGCCCATTGGTGCTGCCACTTTGCCAATCCAGCTAGCTGGGGGTCTTTCTCTTTTTCTCTGACCCGCTACTTTACCAAATATGAAATCCTTCTCCAGTGACTGGTCCCTCCTGACAATATGTCCGAAGTATGAGACATGAAGTTTGGCCATCCTAGCCTCTAAGGAGCACTCTGGCTACACTTCTTCCAACACAGATCTGTTGGTTCTTTTGGTAGTCCATAGTACTTTCAGTATTCTCCTCCAACACCATAACTCAAATGCATCATTTCTTCTATGGTCTTCTTTATTCACTGTCCAGCTTTCACATGCATATGAGGTTATTGAAAATACCATAGCTTGGGTCAGGCGCACCTTAGTTCTCAAGCTGACATCTTTGCTCTTCAACACTTTAAAAAGGTCTTGTGCAGCAGATTTGCCCAATGCAATACATCGTTTGACACCATATATACTAAAGTCTCTTAAACATCATAAACACTTTAAACAACAAATACACATAGACTTTTCTATTGATTTTTCAATGACTAGATGGACAAACAGCCCTTTCTGAGTTATTTAGTAAGAGGAATTCCACATTACTATCTCTGCAACTTCCCACCCAGGTTGCATATAAATTGAACTCAATATTCATAGTAATATGCTTACTATGTATAGAATAGTACAGCTCTCCTAGTTATAGAAATTAACCTGATTGGGTTCTGCACACTTCTATCTTAAAATTATTGAAATCCTGCTAATCACTGAAAGACCTATTTCCTGTCCCAGAAAAGCTTAAAATATAATTTGGGAAAGGATACATAATCCCACCAAGCCACTCTTCGCCCCCCAAAAATATCCAGGCTTCCAGCTCTTCATGGCCCTAGTTGCCACCCTTCAACTTCTCATCTAAAGCTATACCCACTCACCCAGGCTCTGCCTGGATTCAGATTCCCATAACTAAGAGGGTGAATCAAAATTATAGGCATTCTGACTGTAGAATTTATTTTAATCACCTTTTAGGGGAAATAATACATCATTTTTTGACATAAAATCTCCTTGCTTTTCCATACACTTTGTCCAAGCTTTCATATTCCTTGATTTTAAAAATGTTTAGGCTGAGCTGTGTGCCATGAATGTACTGCTGTCTTCACTTCTTATCAAAACAAAAGGTGGACAGACTTGCATTGTCATGCAAGATCACGATGCCATTGGATAGCAGTTGTTGTTGTTATGTACCGTGGAGTTGGTTCCGACTCACAGTGACCCTGTACAGGGTTTCCGAGGCTGTAAATCTTTATGGGAGCAAAAAACCTCATCTTTCTCCTGAGGAACAGGTGGTAGTTTCAAACTGCTGACCTTGGGGTTTGCAGCCTGATTCGTAACCACTAAGCTACCAGAGCAACGTTTAATCTGAAGTTTAGGCTTCAGCTCTTTGATTGTTGAATCTCTTTTCTGATAGTGTTCCAAAACTGGCCCTTGAGAATTCCAGAAAACTGTAAGCATCAAATTTCCAGCTGATGGTTGACTTAAACATGTTGTTGGTCAGCGATTGAGGATGTTTCCATTCCGTGCTCTGTCATTTACTCTTAGGCTTATAATGACGAGTCCATGTCTCATCACCAGTAACGATTATTTTTAAGAAACTTTTTCCTTACCTTCCTTCAAGTATCAGTCCAAATTTTGTTTGCAGATGTCCAAAAGCTTCTGTCTATGCTCTTCTGTGAGGTGTTTCAGTGCCCATCTCATAAACTTTTTAATATCCAAGTCTGTTGTGGATCATTTCATAGGCAGAGTCATGGTTGATTTTCAAATGATTTGCCACATAAGCCACTGTCACTCATTGATTCGACAGAATCATTTTATGTGTATGCTCAATGTTGTCATAAATCATGGACACGGTCGAGCAGTTCAATGTAACCAGAGTATGGATAATTTTTGACTCATCCTCATAATTGCTGAAATTGGTTAAGTGATCTCTCTCAAGGATTTGAGCATATTAGCTAAAACCAGTTGGCATCAGATTGATACCAACTCATGACAACCCCATGTGTGTAAGGGTAGGACTGTGCTCCATAGGGTTTACAATGACTGGTTTTTCTAATATAGTTTGTCACACTTTTCTTCCAGGTGACCTCTAGAGGACTCTAACCCCATCCACTCAATTAGCAGCCGAGCACTGGTTGCTCATACATAAAGCGCTCAAACTGACAACCCACAAGACAACTTTGGTCAAAACTATTGTTATGCTCACTCCCTGACTTCAAAATTTATTACATGGCTACAGTGGTCAAAACAGCTTGGTACTGGTACAATGAAAGATACATTGATCACTGGAACAGAATCGATAATCCAGAAATTAATCCATCCACATACAGCCAACTGATTTTTGACAAAGTACCTAAATACATTACATGGGGAGGGACAGTCTCTTCAACAGATGGTGTTGGCAGAACTGAAAAGTGATATGCAAAACATTCAAACAAGACTTTTATCTCATGCCTTATACAAAAACCAACTCAGCATGGATTAAACACCTACATGTGAATCCTAGATTTATGAAGGCCATCAATGAAAAAATAAGGACAAATGTGAGGGCACTAATTCAGTGAATATACAGACTGCCAAACATTTTGAAAACTACACTAAAAAATGTAGACAAAATAGATGATTGGTACATACTAAAAATTAAAAACTTATGTGCATCAAAATACTTCACCAGAAGAGTAAAAAGGGAACCCACAGAATGGGAAAAAATTTTTTGCAATGACATATCAGACAAAGGATTCATTTCTAAAATATATAGGAAACCACAACACCTCTACAAGAAAAAGACAAATAACCCAATTAAAAAATGGGCATAGGACATGAATAGACACTTCACCCAGGATGAGATCCAGGATGCCAAGAAACATATGAAGAAATGTTCACGATCACTAGCCATTAGAGAGATGCAAATCAAAACAACAATGAGATATCATTTCACACCAGCAATAACAGCAAAGATCAAAAATGTGGAGGACAATAAATGCTGGCATGGATGTGGAGAGACTGGGACACTCCTGCATTGCTGGTGGGATTGCAAAATGGTCCAGCCTCTCTGGAAAGCAATATGGTGCTTCCTCAGAAGGTTGGGAATAGAAATACCTTATGATCCAGCAATTCCTCTACTTGGTATTTACCCACAAGAAATACGAGCCATAACATGAGTAGATAGATGCACACCAATGTTCATAGCAGCACTATTTACAATAGCAAAAAGATGGAGACAGCCTAAGTGCCCTCAACTGAAGAATGGATAAACAAGCAGTGGTACATACACACAATGGAATATTATGCTACTTGAAGAACAACAAGGAAGCTGCAAGCTACCGCATAACACTGATGAACCTTGAGGACATTATGTTGAGTGAAATTAATCAGTTACAAAAGGAGAAATACTGCATAGAACCACTACTGTAAAAGACTAAGAAAAATAACCCATATAAAGTGGGGGTGTGTGGATTCTTTGCTGGTTACTGGGATGTGGGGGGTGGAGTGAGGGGAAGGTGGAGCACAGGGTAGGGAACAGACATAGGATAGTTTGGGTGCTAGGGAGAGGGGCAATACACAAGAAGGGGGAGGGGAATGGAAGAACAAGGTGGATGGGAAAACAATTAGGCAGGTTTGCATGGGCTACATGGGACAGAGGTAAATAATGATGCATGCACAGCCTTAGAATAACAGGGCTCTGGGATACAGGGATTGAGACATGGTTGGAATGGGCAAAAGGAGGGAAATAATGTTAAGAGGCTTGGCTGTTTTTTGAATCTTGGTTTCCCTGGCATACCACTATAACATAGACACTTGAGGGGTACAGAAAGGAACAGCCAGAAATATCACCATAGAAAGCTTATAAGTCTGTCTTCTGCCTATAACTGATTGGAATACCTAAAATGGGGCTACAATGTGCCCATTGAAGGAAGCTACCTGTGGAGCCTCTGCATTACATAAGACACTAGGTGGAATCCTGAACTGTATCCAGAATCTTCTGAGGTGGGAAATTTCCACCGAAAGGACAAGCAGACCAGCCTGGAGCGGCTAGAAAAACAGAAGACACTTCTTGAAAGAAAGACTGACAGGAAAAATACAAAACAATAATGGCAGTCTGACTGATTGCTACAACAACAAGCAAGTTGCCTGCCCAGGAGACATCAAGGCAAGTGGTTCGGTTCCCTCAGAGCAAACCCCCTTCTAAGAGTAAGACTCAATGGGAATGCATGAGCAGACATGCACTCTGATTGGTGACCACATCTGTCACCGATAGGGAGAAGTGAGGGAAAAACAGCAATGAAGCTGCGAGCTAAACCCTACAACATTTAGTAGACTCCTGTAAACCTGGGTGGAGACCTGGCTGGCCAGCAGTGTGGAAAGGCCTGGGGACTCTTGGGCCCAGAGTCAGTGGCATAGCCACAGAGGACTAGAGTGGAGAGTGAAGCATCCAGCTGATATGAAGTGAGGGGAGATGCACAAGAACACCCACAATTGCAGATAATACCCACTTGACCTGGCTTCAATGACTGGATAATCAGAGCTCAACTAGAAGAAGAAAGAAGAGAAAAAAAAGAGTAATCTGATACAATGTGATAAACTTGACTTACACCTATGGATCCAGTAGCTCAAAAGAGGGAACAAATCTTTACAGCAAGGATCATTACCACCCCCTCCATACACAGAGTAGACAGGGATGGGCAACTTGGACATTGGTTACCCAAAATGGGGCAGAGGGCTACAAAGGCAAGAAGTAACTGGCTTACAAGCTTTCGAGAGGGAGCCTACTTTCAGAGGGTGCAGAGGAAGGTAGAATCTCCACTGATTATATCCAATCTTTCTAGGTGGGGCTGATGAAAGGAGATGGGGATAGGCCTCTTATGGTACGATAGTGAATAGTTGTTATCAGGATGAGGGTTGAAAACATAAAGGTAGACGTTTTGTAGCAAAAGGAGGGGAGTGATTGACTTTGCTGTCTAAGAGCGGAGGTCCCTGGGACCATCAAGAGAGAAGAGTGGAGTGCAGGACTGTACCCAGAGAAACAATGATGCCAGAGATGGAAGCAGAGACGATGACATGGAGAAATGGAGCAGCTGGGGACTCTAGACCCAGAGAGGGAGAGGGGCTGTGTGCTGATGACCAGGGGACAGACTTGCACGATATACCTTTTGATTAGTTGATGATGCATGGAGGGGATTGTAACCATAGCAATGAAATGATATACAATAAGATGAGTATAAAGCTAATGTTCTCTCATGTAAACTATCATATAATTCACAATAAAACATTTTTAAAAAACCAAAAACTATTATTTTGGATTGAATTGTGCCCTCCTCTGTTCACACCGCTGATCCTTCCATTTCTTCTCTACCAAACCTCCTCTCTGTTTATGTTTCCTTCCTGGAAATGGGTAAGCAACTTGAGCTTTTCCACCTGCTTAGTAACAGCAAGCTCAATGGTGGAAATTTTAGGTACCATAGAAGTTAGAAGGGGCAAATACTTTTGGCAGAGAAAATTGTCAAAGCTCCTAAAGCTTACATACCTGTTATTAATAAGGGTTTCAGTGGCTAACCCCTCAGAAGCACTCCACCTCCCCTTCTTCCTAGTCTGTCTTAGTATAGAAGTCTGATGAAGCCTGTGCACCATGGGTGATCCTGTTGGTATATAAAATACCAGTGACATAGCTTCCAGCATCACACAAACCACCACAGGATGAAAAACTGACAGACAACCTGGGACTGGCATCTCTGGAAGGAATACACAGAATCACTGTACCAAAATGAATTGGTCTATGTTCAACCATTTCAAGAGGTACCATACATAGGATCAAGGACTAGTGGTACTGAAGGAAGAAATCCAAGCAGCACTGGAGGCATAGGCAAAAAACAAGGCTCCAGGAATTGATGGAGTACCAATTGAAATGTTTCAACAAATTGATGCAGCACTGGAGGTGCTCACTAATCTATGACAAGAAATTTAGAAGACAGCTACCTGGCTAAACAATTAGAAGAGATCCGTATTTGTGCCCATTCCAAAGAAAGGTGACCAAACTGTATGCAGAAATAACTGAACAATATTATTAATATCATAAGAATGTAAAATTTTGCTGAAGATAATTTTTAAATGGTTGCAGCAGTACATCAACAAGGAGCTGCCAGAAATTAAAGCCAGATTGAGAAAAAGATATGGAATGAGGGATATCATTGCTGACATCAGAGGGATCTTACTGAAAGCAGAAAATACCAGAAACATGTTTGCTTGTGTTTTATTGACTTTGTATAAGCATTCAACTATGTGGTTCATGACAAACTATAGATAATATTGCAAAGAATGGATACTCCAGAATACTTAATTGTACTCATGAGTAACCTGTACATAGACCAAGAGGCAGTTGTTCAAACAGAAGGGAAACGGAATGGTTTAAAATCAGGGAAGGTGGTGTAAGGGTTGTATTCTTTCACCATATTTATTCAATCTGTATGCTGGGCAAATACTCCAAGAAAATGGATTATATGAATAAGACCATGGCATTAGGATTGGAGGAAGACTCATTAACAATCTATGATAAAGAAATGACACAACTTTACTTGCTGCAAGTAAAGAGGATTTGTAATATGTACTGATGAATATCAAAGACTACATACTTCAGGACTTTTGGTATGGTGCTGTAACTACAAGGTTGGCAGTTCAAACCCACCAGCTGCTCCTTAGAGACTCTATACAGGGTCACTATGAGTCCGAACTGACCCAATAGCACTCAACAACAACAACACCAGCCTTCAGTATGGATTGCACCTCACTGTAAAAAAAAACAAAAATCCTCACAACTAGACCAATAAATAGCATCATGATAAATGGAGAAAAGATTGATTTGTCAAAGATTTCAATTTGCTTAGATCTGCAATCAATGCTCATACAAACAGCAGTCAAGAACTCAAACAACATATTGCATTAGACAGATCTGCTGCAAAAACAAAAAAAGTGCTCAAGAGGAGAGATGTGAGTTTAAGGACTAAGGTGCACCTTCAATAACCTTATATACATGTGAAAGATGGACAATGAATAAGGAAGACCTTAGAAAATCAATGCATTTGAATTATAGTATTGGAAAAGAATATTGAAAATGTCATGGAGTGCCAAAAGAATAAACAAATTTGTTTTAGAAGAAGTATAGCCAAAATGCTCTTTAGAAGTCAGGATGATGAGACTTTGTCTCTCATACTTCAGACATGCTATCAGAGGGACCACCCTGAAGAAGGACATCATGTTTGGATAAAACAAGAAAACCCCAATATGATTGCCTGACACAGTGGTAGTACCAGTGGTCTCAAACATAACAAACACTGTGAGGATGGCACAGGACTGGGCAGTGGTTTGTTCTGCTGGGCATAGTTGGAACCAACTCAACAGTACCTAACAACAACAATGAAAATTGTCAGCATACCTGCTTATTACATTACAGATGAAATCAACCTGCATCATGACTTTCAAGAGCCTTTGCAATTTCTGTCACTTTAGAAACTTCACCTGTTTTAATAATTTTAACTAGAAGTACACCCATATAAACTTGCCAGCCACTTCATATACCTTTATCATCCTCCATTTCAGATATTCAATTTCTAAATTGCCCATCCCTATCCACCCAGTGGGACTGCAAGTGTGGCGATATAGGAACAGCACTGGACGGCAAACCACAATTTCAGCAGTTCAAACTCACCAGCTGCTCCTCAGCAACCCTATACAGACAGGATCACTATGAGTCAGAATTGACTTATTGGCACTTAAGGGCAACACAACAACATTTCCTTTTCTGAGATCCATTCCTTCTCCCTTTCTGAGTTTCCAGCCTCTCTCTCCTCAACTCTCACTGTGAACTTGACTCCATGCCCTGAAAAGCCTTACTAAGAAACTTCACTTTTTGAAAAAATGTAGAGAAAGAAGGTTCCAGAGACTTGAACTAACATATATTAAGGATTTATTATGTGCCAAGCACCAGACCATGCACTTTCACGTATTACCTAATTATATCTCTCTGAAGAGAATTAAAATGAATAACAAATATATTCCATTAGAAATGGTTAGTAACTTAGTGCAATCAAATCTAGAAAAGAAAATAGTTTGTAATTTCAAGGAGGGAGAACTTAGTGACAACCAAATTCATAGCTCTGTGCACACTATCTTAAACACTCATTTGGTTTTTAGCTATAATACCTACCATTTATCTTGAATTATGTACTTGTACCTGAGTCCTGGTGTGGCACTGTGGATTAATGTGCCAGACTGCAAAGCCGTTTGAACTGCAAGGTCAGCGGTTCAAGCTCACCAATGACTCTTCAGAAACCCTATATAGGGTCGCTATGGGTCAGAACTGACTTGATGGCACTTAACAACAACAACAACAACCTGTCACCTAAACATGGTACAGTTTAGACTCCGTTTTTCTTATGCCTTTGGTTTGTCTACAGAGAATTGTAACTCTTTGAGGTCTAGAACTGAGCTATGATGTCCCCCTTTCCCCACAACACTAAATACATGCCTTGCTCAATCAAGACTTGTAGAATTACTTTCAAAGAAGGCTTTAGTGGAGAAGTGTCCCTGGGGGAATACTCCATACAATTACCTTGATAATAATTGCTTAATTGAAGCAATGACTACTAAACAACTTAATTAGGCTATTCAACTGTATTCCAGGCTATGGGTTTTAACACCTTTCCTTCCTACAAAACTAAAATAACATCATAACTTAATTTAGCACTTGTCCTTCAACTTAAATTCTGCTTTTGTGAATCTAAGCTTAAACTTGTCAACTCTATTAATGGTTTATCTCAGCCTATTGTGTCTGTGGCTATTAATCTGTTTTAAAAAAAGGCTTTGGGAGGCAATTAAGGATGTTCTTAGACTTGTCCAGGTTTTTATTTTGTAAACTGGGTCTGAACTTATCCCTCTACCCTCACTCATACATTTCCTAGAGGGTGCCCAGCTTCAACCTAAAGTACATTGGTTATTCCTGACAATTCCGTATCTGGAAGAACTGAAGATTGTTAGATTTGAATCATATGCAGTCCTCCTAAGCATGAAAATTAAATCTACTTATTAAAAATATGTTGATGAAAGTGTTTTGTTTTGTTTAAATGTTTTATTGTGAATTATGTGATAATTTGAAAGTATTTTTATGTACAAAAAAAAAAGTGGGAAGAGAAGCAAATCCTGTTGAATGATGATGAATACTATTGAATGATGATGCTCGGAGGAGATTGCAATCATTGCAATGAAATGATGGGTGTAAAACCAATGTTCTCCCATGTAAACCACCACTCAATTCATAATAAAATTTTATTTAAAAATATATATATATTGATAATACAATGCCGTAGACCTTTTTTAGTTCTTTCACAGTTGTCAAAGATTTAAAACCAAAATTATAAAGCTAGGTTTTGATTTACTGGCACTGTTTTATTCATTTATCTTGGTCTTTGGCATTGGAAATACTTATTTTCCCTATTTGAAATATTTATTTGTCCTTGTGTGGAGTCCTGGTGTGGTGCTGTAGGATAAGCATTGGACGGCTAGATCTGTTGGAACCACAAGGCCAGCAGTTCAAATTCACCAGCCATTCTTGGGAAACCCCATATAGGTCCTATGAGTCAGAACCGACGCAATGGCACTTAACAAAAACAACTTGTGAAGACAAGTAAAGCTAAAAGAGAACTAACATTTGAATTTATAGTTTCTTCTGATTGTAAAAGCAATAAACTCATTTGTGCATTTAGTCATTCAACAGATATTTACTGAGCACCTACTTTGTGGCAAGCATTGTACTAATGGAGATACTGTGGAAAGCACAATAGACATGTCCCCGATCTTATGGACTTTAGAACAAATTATGCCTGAGCGGAAATCGCAAGTAGAGGAAGTAACTGGAAGATGGGGGATGGGGATGTAAAAGGAATAAGAAGAGCATTTCAGAGAAAATAAACAGTATAAGCAGAGACTCTGTTGTTGTTGTGAAGTGCCAGTTGACTCGGTTCCGACCCATAGCGATCCTGTATAGGATTTCCTAGGAGCAGCTGGTGAGCTTGAACTGCCGACCTTGCAGTTCAAGCGGCTTTACAGTCTGGTGCATTAACCCACAGCGTCACACCAGGACTCCGAAGCTAGGCTTACTTCATTTAAATTTAGAAAGATGGCATGACTGACTGTAGGTGAGTGGAGGACAAAAGAGCACCTTCAGACCAGATATCAACTGATCTCAATAAAAGGGAGGTGGGATTAGAAGGTCATTCATGTTAAGATTAGCCAATGATTGATTTCCTGTTCTTCTTTCTCTTTGTAAGCCTCATTGTAATTATCCTTGTTGTTAAGTGTCATGGAGTCAATATGGATTCATACTGACCCTGTATATGGTTTCCAAGGAGTAGCTGGTTGGTTTAAACTACCAACCTCATGGTTAGCAGTCAGAGCAGAGTCGTTTGCTTATTTTGGGATTAGAGTGGTCTCTCTCTATGCTTATAGAAAATGTGCTATAAATAAACCTTATGTTTCAACTGCCTTGATTTTTAAAAAAATTATTTTAAACTGTGGTAAGCAGGATTTTAAAAACATAGTTCTTATTGTTAAGTGCTTTTGAGTTGGTTCTGACTCATAGTGACCCTGAATAGGGTTTCTGAGGAGTGACTGGTAAGTTTGAACTTCCAACCTTGTGATTCAAACTTACTTTGTGGTCTAGTACTTATCATACAGTGCCACACAGGACTCCAATACAGCTCTTGCTGTTGTTGTTAAATGCCGTCAAGTCAATTCCGACCCATAGCAACTCTGTATAGGGTTTCCAAGGAGCAGCTGGTGAGCTTGAAATATGGGCAGATGCGAGGCATGGCTGGCTCGCAAACAGTTTTATTCCCCTGCCTTGAAAAAGGCCCTCTTCCAATTCCCCTTTTAGTGGGTACAATGGAGTTTACAATCTACCCCTAATGCAGCCTATTAGTCCTTACTGGTAGCATTCTCATTTAAAGTTAGTTTCCCTCCTCCCCATGAACTTCCCCTATTTCCTTGATAGGTGTATTCGTATTTTAAAATTTCTAGCCCTAGAACAGATTTCTTTCCCCCTCTCCTGCAACTCATCTTGCTTACATAACCTAGAGTGTGAATCAACAACCTATTTCTGGTCTAGCAATCTCATGAGCCCTTTATTCTTGAAGATGGACCATCTTGAGAATTTCTCACATGTTCATACCTTTATGGAAAGGAGTTGAAACCTTGAGGCCCATGCATATTGAAGAGAAGAAATGGAGCATCCTGTTTAGCACTGATTGTGAAAAACTGTACTGAAAAACCTAAGGACATTAGATGGAAATTTCCTACTGCCAGCCCACAATTGCAGCAAAAAGTAAGCTGTTTTCCTCAGGCTGGGTAGAAATAGACTACTTCTAAATAAATCAATATGTTATAATCTTGACCTTGTACCACGTACAGGTGCAAAAACCACTTTTCATTACCTACACAGTATTGAAATCTGACGCTGAAACCAAAATGTAAAATGCATTTGCAAGCAATAAACTAAACAGGACTTAGACAAGAGCAGTGGAAAATCTTCATCACAGAGCGGCCTCCACAATCTGGGACTTGGGCAGGATTCATTCTGAAGATAACTACTATTGAAGATGAACTCACAAACATCAATTACAAAACACACGAAGAAATCTGAAGTAAATCCAAAGATTCCAAAATAGGAGAATTTGTACTTGAAAAACTAATAATAATGAGTAGCGTTAAACAGATTTTCAAATGAGTATTTTAAATGCTATAAAGAAAGAAAAGGAGATGTAGAATCTAATTTTCGAAAAGATACAAAGTAGATGAGAACTGGGTGACTTGAAAATGAGTCAAGTAAAAATTCATAGACGTGAAAAATATAGTAGTCAAAATAGAAAGATTCATCAGGTTAAAAAACAGACTAGACTCAGATGAAGAAATAATACATAAATTGTAATATGGATCTCAGGACATCACCTGTAGTTGTTGTTGGGTGCCCTTGAGTCAATTCTGACTCATAGTAACCCCGTACAGGGTTTCTGAGAATGACTCCTAGGTTTGAACTGCTGACCGTTCAGTTAGTAGTCCAGTGCTTATTCTACAGCACCATACTAGCGTTCCTAGGAATCACTTTGGAAATCACCTAGAACCTCTTTATAGTTAAAAAGCTAGAAAAAAGTGATTAGAAACATGGCAGCCAGAATGATAAGCTCTAATAAATATTTAATAGATGCTCTAGGGGACTGTGGGAGAAGATGGCGAAAGCTGTACATCTCCAGGTTGTCTGGGCCCTTCCAATGTCATGTTCTGGTATTACTGCAGTAGCCACATCCATGTTTCATGGCCCTTCCTAGCACCAGCTACATCATGTGCTCATGCTTCATGGGAAAGGTGGGCATTCTTCAGTCAGTGGGGTCATTTCCCCTGTGTTTGGAGCTACAGGATGCCTGGGCTGAAATGTTGTCAACCACCTTGGACTATGGGGTCACAGGTGATCATATCCTATAGGTGTGCTACATATGATATCATGCACCATTGTCCCATGGGTGACTTGGACCAGATTATCTTTCTGGAATGGAATGGGAAAGACCAAGATTCCATCTGAAGAGCAGTGGAGCACAGCAATGAGTTCATCAATCTTGTTGGGCGAGAATGGGAAACTAAAAGCTTTGGGTGTGAATCTGTCTTTGTGAAGATTCCCCAGGCAATTGCTCAGGTGTCCAAGGAAGCTGGAGTTGAAAAGCTGACTCATGTTTCTCATTTGAATGTTAATATGAATGTTAATATGAAAAGCTCTTCTAGATATTTGAGAGATAAGACTGTTGGGAGAAAGAAGTGAGAGATGCATTTCCAAAAGCCACTATTATAAAGTCATTGGGCATCTTTGGAAAAGAAGATCAATTCCTCAACTATTTTGCAAATATTCATAGATTTGGCAGTGTGCCTCTTTTTTCTTCAGGCCTGAAGACAGAGAAACAACCAGTATGCATGTATTGTTGTTGTTATTAAGTGCCATCGAGTCTGTTCCAACCCATAGCAATCCTATATAGGGTTTCTGAGGAGTGGCTGGTCAGCTTGAACTGCTGACCCTGCAGATCAAACCAACTTTGCAGTCTAGCACATTAACACACAACACCACACCAGGAGACTCCACTATTGGTTGTAGATGTATCCAAAGGAATTGTTAATGCAGTTCAGGATCCAGATGCCAGTGAGAAAACATTTGCCTTCACTGGGCAAAGTCAATACCTTCTCATCGACCTGATGCAGTATGTCTTTGCCATGGCCCACAGACTCCCTCATCCCATACACCATGTCACATTTTGCTTATCAATTGGTAGCAAGATTCTTTAAGATGGGTCCATTTGAGTCCTGGACAAAATGGAATAAAGTGAAACACGTTCACATCACAAACATGAAATTGCCCACTTCCCTGGCTTAGAGACTTTGGTATTCAGGCAATACTCCTAGAACTCAAGGCTGTTGACATGTTACATTGTAATCACACTTACAGCTGACTGCCTTCTGAAAGTGAGGATGTAAAGCTGGCCAAGACAATCAATATTTAGTGACACTTGTTTTTTAGTGTCGTTCATGTTCATCAGGCTAGCAAGCACCTACTGTCTTCAGAGAATCCTGTATATAGATCTATTAAAATATCTCAGATTAAAAAATATATGTGTATATTTAATAGATGCTCTAGAATAAAACACTAGAGAGAATGAGGAAGAGGAAAGTTTGAGGTAATAGTGGACAATTGCTCAGGTTTGAAGTCAGATGTAAAGTGACATGAAAAAACACAAATCTATACAGTGTTAAACTAAAACTGATGCAGACATTTTCTCTGCTGTCTTAGGCCAAAGGCAGAAAGTTTTATTTTAAGTTAGGTTAACCAGCAGTTTTTCTTTGTTTGTACACCCTCCCCTCTTCCCCTAAAATCAGGAACCTGATCAGAAACTATAAGTACTTGTAAAATGTCTGTGTGTGTAAGGCCAGCTCCTTGAAAAGAATCAGAGAAAGAGCAGGTCAGAGTGCCTTGGCAATAGTGCCAACTATTGAAACCACAAGCCACTGGAGCTTAAAGAAAGTGCCCACTGAGGCTGGATACAGTACAGAGAAGACATAATGTTTACCATCTCATATTCATGATTTGTACCCATATCCCCATCTTGTAATAGGTTCTGATATCCTTGATCAATGATTTGCCTCTGTTCATTACCCAAAGCCTTCCTGAAGCCCTATAAAAATGCTGCAAACTCCTCTCCTTGGAGAGACAGTTATTGGCAGAGTTGTTTCATTTGCATATCACTGAGCTGTTGCATGTTACTGAGCTGTCTTACAATTCTGAAACCATGTTCTTCTTCATACAGTCCAGTTTTTTTTAAATATTTGAGGAGCATAGAGACTTGTGGAACTCCAAGATTAAGGCCTTTGGTTATCCTTTAAGTCTGAAACTGAACTCATTCTCATGACTCAATTTTCAATCAAGTAATAGATAGGTATATGGGGAGGAGAGCAACAACACTAGTAAGGTAAGCACACTGTAAAATGGTCAACCTTTTAAGATTAAAAAGGACAGCATTTACCTAAGGACAAAGTTTGAAAAGTTTGGAAACGAAGGAACAATGCAAACAAAAAACACTGGGAAGACTGATAAAGTAGTTTTCATCAGCAATAGTACTAGTTAGTATATGTCTGAGACAATGGATAATATCATAAAAATAATTAGTGAAAATAATTTTCATTCTAGAATTCTGTATCAGGGCTCAGCTATGCAACAACCATTGTTGTTGTTATGTGCTGTGGAGTCAGTTCCAACTTATAGTGACCCTGTACAGGGTTTCTGAGACTGTAAATCTTTACAGGAACAGAAAGCCTCGTCTTTCTCCTGCGGAACAGCTGGTAGTTTCGAACTGCTGACCTTGTGGTTCACAGCCCAATTCGTGTCCACTACGCTACCAGAGCGCCTTAGGATAAAATAAAAACATTTTCAGGCATACAAAGACAAGTATACAACTGTTCAAAGATTCTCACTGAGAAAAAAAAGCTACACAATTTGTTGAGTGTAAAACTACTAATCTGCTTTGTAAACCTTCACTCGATTAAAAATAAAGTGGAAAAAATAACCACAGAAGTATATACTTCAAAAGGAAATAAGTAGGCTATACAAAGCCAAAGTGAGAAACAAATAGTTACTAGTTGTTATACACAATAGATATTAGCTCAAAATATAACTAATTAGAAGGTTAAAGTTCAATATTAAACAATTATAACAGGGCAGGGGGGAGTTCATTGGTAAGGCGTTCCGATTTTATTAAAATATACAAAGATGTACATGTTTATTAAGTATATAAGAGTCATAACTAAAAGAGTATCAGTAAAATGTGAAACCTACAAACTGGAAAATAGAAAAAAGAAGATGTGGGGTAAAGTAAATAAAACCCTATCTGTTCAATAAGGAATGTGTTAAGTTAATTTAACCAGTTACTAGAACAATGGGTGTCAAAAAACATTTGGATAACATTTTTTATATATCACAGAGAAGGGAGGAGACAAAACTGTCGATTCAAATTCTATATTCAATGACATTTTCCTTCAACTATGAAGGCAAATTTCTTTAAAATACTAGATAAAGGAAAACTGAGAGCACATTGCCTCACAAGAAATCCTAAAGGAAGGTATTCAGGCTGAAGAGAAATAACATTAAATAATAACTTGGGATAATTAGAAAGAATGAAGATCATTGACAAAGATGAAACATGTGAGTAAGCATAAAGGATGATACAGTTTTCTATTAATTTTTTCCTATTCATTTCTTTAAAAGATACATGGGTGTTTAAAGCAAAAATTGTGAAACTGTATTATGGCATTTATAATGTATACATCCATTATACGTCAAAAATAACACAGGCATGGAAGGGCAAATTGAATTATCTGGTTACAAGTTCCCTATATTTTTTTGAATAGTTTTTAAATACGTTTATATTAACTCTAAGTACATTATGGAGTCCTGGTGTGGCACTGTAGGGTGAGCACTGGACTGTTAACCAGTGGTTGGCAGTTCAAATCCACCAGCTACTCCTTGGAAACCCTTACAGGGTCGCTATGAGTCAGAACTGACTTGACAGCACTTAACAACAACAACATATCATGATATGTTATAATAAATATATTTGATCATGTTGTATATATTACATGTTATAATAAATGCACAATTATATGCATATTGTAAGCATTAGAGTTATCGCTAGAAAGACAAGAAAGGAATGAAAATGGAATGCTACAAAATATTTGATGAACCCAGAATAAAGAAGTAAAAGAAGAGCAGAGAAACAATCAAACAAAAAAGGTAATAAAATAGATAACAAGTAGAGGAAAATGGCAGACCTAAGTTAAACCATGTTAATAATCACAATAAATATAAATGGACTAGTATGCCCTTCAGCAGAACACATATTAAACTTGGGACAGTACGGAGACGATTAGCATGGCCCCTGCACAAGAATGACATACAAATTGTGGAGCATTCCATGTTTTTCATTTTGTTGAATGTAAAACTAATGATCTGCTCTGTAAACCTTCACTCAATTCACAATTAAAAGCTTGTTTTCTTTTTAAAAAGGAATAAAATATATAAATGAACTAAACACTACTATTAAGAAAAAACTATTAGATTGAATAAAAATCCAAGACATAACTATATGCTATCTGCAAGAGATACCGTTTACATATAAAGACACAGGTTGAAAGTAAAAGAATGAAAAAATAGAACATGGAAGTGCAGAGTATGGTATAGGACTGGGCAACATTTTCTTCTGATAAATATCTAAGTTGGAGCCACCTTGACAACATTAAAAATCTTCAGAAGTGAACCTCCCAGTTTGTCTTGGTCTGGAAGCTCCACTGAAACCTGCCCACCCTAGGTGACCCTTTCGGTATTTGGAATTCTGGTGGCATCGCTTCACCTATCAGACTGATGGTGAATACCAAACAATAAAAAGGAAGAAACTAAGGACACATAAACAACAACAACAATTAAGGATAGCGAAATCCTGGTGCAGTGCTAGAGTATAAGCCCTGGATTGCTAACCACAAGATTGATGGTTTAAACCCACCAGCTTCTCCTCAGAAACACTATACAGAGTCTCTTTGAGTGGGAACTGACTTGAATATCTGAATGTTGGTATTAGCTGTTCAAAGATTCCTCATTTATAGAAGCATTCCTAGAAAACAAGAACACAAGCTCCACATCACAGCTCTTGAGGCATAAACTTGAATGTAGAATGTAGAATGTCACTTCTGGAGTCCTGGTGTGGCGCTGTGGGTTAATACGTCAGATAGCAAAGCCATGTGAACTGCAAGTTCGGCGGTTCAACCTCACCAGCTGCTCCTCGGAAACCCTATACAGGGTCGCTATGGGTCGGAATCAACTTGATGGCACTTAACAACAACAATGTCACTTCTACCAGTTAAGCAAGCCACAGGGCTAACCCAAATTTAAGGTGAGGATAAACCGATTTCACCTCTTGATAGGAGGAGTGGTAGAGTCACATGTGCAAAGGGGATGGGGAATGAATATGGGATGGGAGGAATTTTGCATGCATCTTAGTAAAAATTCTACCACACTCCATCACATACAGCTTCTCTATCCCAGCATGAAGCAGGTACCCAGTAAACACTGCTTTAATGGATCTGTGTCCTTCACTACAAAGATGGATGGCTCATTTCCTCTGCTAGGACAAAGTAACAGTGATATAGACTAAATGTCTTACTGGTAGGAAATTAGTTGAATCACTATTGGGTGCAAATTCTGTCACACACCATTGGGGGATGAGGGGTGTTTTGCAATGGGAACGCTAATTCCCTTTGCTCTATGAATTTAAAATATACTGCCATGGACTAGCAACCCCATAATAATGCCTTCATAATTAAAGTTACATTTCTATAGAAGAAATGCCTTAGGTGAGATTTGACTATGGTAGATTCACCAATAGATATTGACATTGAGAACAGGTGTGTGCCTCCTCCCCTCCTCCTGGCTAAACCCTGTTTAGGAGGTTTCATCAAACCCTGGAGGCAGAAAATGTTTCTGTTCTTACCTTTTCAGCTTGAAGGATTATGTGCTACTCTGGTTACACTATCTTTGATAAGGGTGTAAAGAAAAGGGCAGATGAAAAGTTAAGCAAGACTTAAGCAGCAACTTGCTTTTGGGAGAATTTGGTGTTATTCCCTCTGAATGAAATGCCTTTCTCCCTCTTTTCTATTTGACTTTGTCTTTCAGTCAACTCTATACATCTCAGTCCAGTGTTTCCTCCTCTAACACCGTACCCTGCCTCAGCCAGGTGTTTGTGCAGCTGTCTTCCATGCTCCGCATTACCTGAATAGATCTCCATTACACACTCATCTCACTCTGTTGCTGCTGCTGGACTATGTGTCCATTTTGCCCAGGGCTCTGAACTACTTAAGAACAGTCTTACTCAGTCTATAAATCCAGACACACACTCAATAAACTCTGATAAATAATTTAAGACATGACTGGAAGAAAAAAAAATCAATAAAAAGTCAACGAGCAGTGGAGAATGTGCATTAATGTTTTTCAACTTTCCCTAAACTCTACTCTCAAAACCATAGAAAACCTTTGTTTCTACCTCATCCAACAGGCCCAAAGCAAATTTTAAAACCTGGGATCATTTTTTTCTGTTTTGTTTTTACCCATAATGGATCTTCTATAGAGCAATGAACTTGTATAAAAATAAAGATCCTTATTCCTGACTTGGTGGTGGTGGTTATGTGATGTGGAGTCGGTTCCGACTCATAGCAATCCTGTACAGGATTTCTGAGGCTGTAAATCTTTACGGGAGCAGAAAGCCTCATCTTTCTCCCATGAAACAGCTGGTAGTTTCAAACTGCTGACGTTGTGGTTCGCAGTCCGATTCATAAAGCTATCAGAGCTACTTTATTCCTGACTTAGCCTGTGCTTAAAAACAAAGGATTACATTTGTGTTTAAATGTCTAAATTACTTTCCCTTTAGGACACTCAGTAATGTTAACCTCTGTCTTGACAATTCTCACAGCTATGGGGTTCACTTCAATTGAAAACTAGTATACTTTCATTGGAAATCTATAAGCAAGTGAAGTTGAGTTTAATTTAGAATACAAAGTCATTTATTTAAGGAAGATCATAGTTAGCCAAACTTTTGAGATGTGCAAAGTCATGGTTTTTTCACCTTTGCTGCAGTTGTGCTGGGGTAGGCAATTGAGGAACACATGTCGAGTTCTCAATATGGCAGCCACAGATGGTAAGTCACCGAACCTAAGCAACTGACCACTGATTTAGTCATAGCCTTACCAATAAACATATGTCCCCAGAGATAGGGTAATAAAAGTCAAAACAAAAATCTAATAAATTTCCAGTGATAAGATTTTGTTTCAAATAATAGTATAATTCACCATTCATTTATCAGTTCGTCACACTTTTGGGGTAGCTTGCATGTTGCTATAATGCTGTAATCTATGCCACCCTATTTTAAATACTAGTAGGGTCACTTATAAGGATCTCTGCTAGCGTAGTGGTTACAAATCAGGCTGCGAACCGCACCGTCAGCAGTTTGAAACTACCAGCTGTTCCATGGGAGAAAGATGAGGCTTTCTGCTCCCATAAAGATTTAGGGGCCTCAGAAATCCTGTCCAGGGTCACTATGAGTCAGAACCAACTCCACGGCACATAACAACAACAACAGGGTCGCTCATAGCAGACAGGAACTTTCAGATTAAGACAGGTTAGGAAGAAGGCCTGGATATTTATTTCTAAAAACAAGCCAATGGATTGCAACAGAACACTGTCCAACTTGCTTGCTCTGGGCACAGCAGCATCAGGAAGGATCAGTCACTAGAGGAAGACATCATATTTGGTGAAGTAGAGGTCCAAAGAGGGTATGGAAGATCTTCAGTAAAGTGGATTGGGACAGTAGCTGCAACGATTGACTTGAACCTGCTAGAAATTGTGAGGATAACAGAACTGGGCAATGGTTTGTTTTGTTATGCGGTAGGTTGCCATGTGTTGGAGTTATCTCAGTGGTGGTAAACAACAATAATATGGTAGCATAAGGACATAATGGACACCTGATGTGGTGCTGTAGGATCGGAACTGGATTGTGAACCACACAGTCAGCAGTTCAAACCCACCAGCTGCTCCTTGAAAACCCTACACAGGATTGCTATAAGTCAGAACTGACTCAACAGCCCTTAACAACAACAAGGTAATAATGGGTTTGTTAATGTAACAAATCAAGTTAATCATGAGCTCCTTGAGGGCAGATCTCAATATTCAGCTCTATATCATCAGCACTAAACATGACTGGAGTTCTGGTGTGGTAATATAGGATAAACACTGGACTACTAATCACAAGGTCGGTGGTTCAAACCCACCAACCACTCCTTGGAAAACCTATAGAGGGTCAGTATGAGGCATAACTAAATCGATGGCACTTAACAACAACAACACAAACATGACTAGTACATATATACATATAGTAAATTACCTGATAAATATTTGTCATTGATATAGGAATATGTGAGTAATTTATAATTGGGAACCTAAATCCAATAAACAAACTGCAAAATGCAGATGAAACAACCTTGATTGCTGAAAGTGAAGAGGACTTTAAATACTTAGTGAGGAAGATCGAGGACCACAGCCTCCAGTATGGACTGCATCTCAATTTAAAGAAAACAAAAATCCTCACCACTGGACTAATAAACAACATTCTTATCAATGGAGAAAAGATTGAAGTTGTCAAGGACTTCATTCTTCTTGGATCAACTATCAACTATCATAAAGTAGCAATTTAGAAATCAAACAGACATATTGTATTAGGCAAATCTGCTGCATAAGACCTTTTAAAGTGTTGAAGAGCAAAGATGTCAGCTTGAGGACTAAGGTGTACCTGACCCAAACCACGGTATTTTCAGTAACCTCATATGCATGTGAAAGCTGGACAGTGAATAAGAAAGACCATAGAAATAGAAGAATTTGAGTTATGGTGGAGGAGAATACTGAAATTACCATGGACTGCCAAAAGAACCAGAGATCTGTGTTGGAAGAAGTGCAGCCAGAGTGCTCCTTGGAGACCAGGATGGCCAAACTTCATCTCTCATACTTTGCACATATTGTGAGGAGGGACCAGTCACTGGAGAAGGTGGAGGAAGACCCCCAGCGAGATGGATTGGCCAAGTGGCAGCATCGATGGACTCAAGCGTGGCCATAGTAGTGAAGCTGGCCCAGGATTGGGCAGTGTTTCTTTCTGTTGTACATAAGGTCGCTATGACTCAGTATGGACTTGATGGCATATAATGACAACAATAAGTCCAATAAATGCAGCTAATTAAATCATCAAACTTCTATCAGAGTTTGATGTGTGCTTTAGGATCTTATACAATAAAAATCATTACTGATATATGCAGAAAGAAAAGTAATGAAGAAGAAAGCAAGAAAAAAAATTAGACATAGTACAAATAAAAAGGAAACTGCAAAGTTTCAAAATGAAACTCACCAGAGATAATCTTTGTAAAAGCTTCTCCTGAGTAACTACTATTCATTCATTCAGCTTGATCCTTGGCACAATAGCAACATGCCAGGAATTCATTGGAACTAGAATTAGATCCTCTGAATGAGAATCACCAAAAGAGAGTCCAGGGATCTGGATTTTAAATCTCCCCAGGTAAATCTAATCTTCAGCCACTCTTAGCAATCATGGCTCTAAACCAGTGATTATAAAAAACAGCAAACATAAAGGTTTATCTTCCATTGTTAACATGCCAAGTGGAAAATATATAGCAAGAAGACATTGTAAAGGTTGTCTTGGATAATGAAGACATTGCATTACATTTTGAGGGGAAAACAAACCCATTTAAAATGGCTAATTAAGTTTCAGTTCTCAACAGGGAGAGAAGATGCTGAAAGAGAAAATAAAGGGTCCAAAAGACAAAGGGAATAACAATAAACTAGTAAAATGGGAGAAAAGAGACACATTCCGAAAAATTTATCAGGAAATTAAAAAGTATAACCCTTAAGGATTATACTCCAACACCGTGGCATATTAGGAAATCCCTGCAAAAAAAAAAAAGGGAAAAACACATGTTCATGAATAATGAACATAATAATGTTCTAGAAGTAATGGGGAATTTTGTCTCTCAGTCTTCCCTTGACAGAATAAAAAGTTTAATTTCTTTCATTTTATAAGTCAATAACCAATTTGTTGTTGTTGTGAGGTTATCTATTCTGTTTAATGTGCTGGACTGCAAGGTTGGTTTGAACCACAAAGTCAGTGGTTCAAGCTCACCAGCCATTCCTTGGAAACTCATGGAGGGTCGCTATGAGTCAGAAACAACTCTACAGTACTTAACAACAACAGCATTATGTGTTAAGGACTCCTGGTGTGGCTCCATGGAATAATGCACTGGACTGAAAGGTCAGCTTGAGCAACAAGGTCAAAGGTTCAAATCCATCAGCCGCTCCTCAAAAACCCTATACAGGGTCACTATGAGGACTCTATCAGAACCAACTCATCGGTACTTAACAACACCAATAACAAAATTAAGTGTTTAGAAGAGCTCTGGTATTGTAGTGGGTTTTGAGTTGGGCTGCTAAATGCAAGGTCAGCAGCTCAGATCTACTAGGAGAAAGAACTATAAGGCTTTCTGCTTCCATAAAGATTTATAGCCTTGGAAACCCTACACAGAATCACTGAGTCAAAAACGGCTTGGCAGCACACAGCCACCACCACAAAGTTATTTATGCTAATGTAATGTAATGTAATTATGCTAATGTAAATGAAATACAAATCAAAGTCTTAATGCCTTTTAGTGTTTACTTAGATAAGCATTTACTTAGATAAGCATTAACTGTCTTAAAAATGCAGTGTCCCAGGCCGAACTGGTAGGTTTGCATTTCCTCAGTGTTTTGTCTTGAAGACTAAATGATGCCAAAGAAAACAAAGCCTGTAAGGAATGAGAAGGAAGAAGGGCTTGTTCCTTCTAAGTGGGAAAAGCAGGAGGCAGCTGGTGTGCATTCCACTTTGAACTTTAGCAGCCCCAGTGCTCTCTTTGAAAATTTATTCTCACCCATCAAGACACAGACTTTTTTCAAGGAATTCTGGGAGCAGAAGCCTCTTCTCATTCAGAGAAATGACCCTGTACTGACCACCTATTACCGCTCGCTGTTCAGGTTGACAGATCTGAAGAGTCTGTGTAGCCAGGGTATGCACTATGGAAGAGACGTAAATGTCTGCTGATGTGTCAATAGAAAGAAGAAGATTTTAAATAAAGATGGCAAAACTCACTTTCTTCCTCTGAGAAAAGATTTTGACCAGAAAATGAACAGACTGCCATTTAAGGACAAGCTTTGGAGGATCCAGGAGAAGCTGGAATATTACTTTGGCTAGTTGTTTGGCTCAAATGTATAGCTAATCCCCTGGGGGTCTCAAAGACTAGCATTCCCTCCCCCCATAATGATGATGTTGAGATTTTCATCCTGCAGCTGGAGGGAGAGAAACACTAGAGCCTCTATCAGCCCACTGTGCCCCTGGCATGAGAGTAGAGCGTGGAGGCCAAGGACAGGATTGGGAAGCCAACACATGCATTCACATTGAAGCCTGGAGATTTGTTCTATTTTCCCAGAGGGACCATTCATCAAGCAGACACTCCTCCAGAACTGGTCCACTCCACTCATGTAACCATTAGCACCTACCAGAACAGTTCATGGGGAGATTTCCCTCTGGATACCATTTCTGGACTTGCGTTTGATACTGCAAAGGAAGACATGGAGTTACGGGCTAGCTTACCCTGGCAGCTGCTTCTACAGGTAGAGACCACAGCTGTTAAAACAAGATTAAGTGGCTTTCTGAGGATGCTTGCAGATAGGTTGGAGGGTACCAAATAAGTGCTTTCATGAGACATGAAGAAGAGTTTTGTTATGAACAGACTGCCACCTTACCGTGTGGGGGATGGAGCAGAGCTTTCAACACCAGGTGGAACAATACCACGGCTGGACAGCATAGTGAGAGTTCAGTTTCAAGAGCACATTGTCTTCACAGTAGGGCCAGATCAGGATTCACCTGATGAAATTCAAGAAAAGATGGTTTACATCTATCATTCCTTAAGGAATAGGAGAGAGGTACACATGATGGGAAATGAGGAAACAGAGTCTCATGGACTTCGCTTTCCTTTATCACATATCGGTGCACTGAAGCAAATTTTGAACAGTTCAGCTATTTCTGTCAAGGACCTAAAACTTCCTACAAATGAAGAAAAGCAAAGCCCAGTATTGTCCCTCTGGACAGAATATTTAATCCAAGTAGTTTAGTACTTTTGTAAAATAGTAAATACTTGATTCTACAAAAGAAAAGGGAGGCATACTGCTAGGGAAACTGTTGCCATGAGTCAGCAGACTGGGTAAAAGCAATAGTTATATACACGAGCCTAGGAGCTTTCCGTACCTGTGTCTCTACCTGACACACGTAGTCAATTGGTTATGCATACATATATGTACTACCAGAAAAAGATGGAAGACAGAAGAAAAGTGTCCCATAGCATGACAAATTTCTTTAATCCAATGTGGTAAAAAAAAAAAAGGCACAACTCTAATAAATGTAACATTTAAATGTTTCATTTAAGCATTGTTACCTGACTTTGTCCTGTTTCTTTGGAAGAAACAGCTTCTTTAAAGAGCCCAAATGACTAGAAAAATTTTAAACAATTAACAAAAAGAAAAACAATTTTTTAACTTGGTTTTTGCAATGAAAATATACATGGCTTTGTGTATACACTAGTACTCCACACCCTATTAAAATAGAATTATTCCTGTAACATAAGTTTTGTTAAATAACATTGCCACACCAATGAGAGGCACTCACATCTGTGTGCACAAGGGAATTTTAGAGATACTGCTTAGAAAGATGAGAAATCAAATGAAAAGCCTGAGATTGAACAGAAAATCCCCAATTACATTTATACTGAAAGTCCCAAGTTTCCACAAAAAAACGCTCAAAATCATGGGTCTGGGTCTGGGTCTGGGTCTGAGTCTTTGTTTAAACCATTACTGCTATTTTACATCCTAAAGTGCATATAGGTTGAGAGTTTAAAATATCACTGGAGAATTTAATCTTTCTGTGTAAAAACACAGCAGATATTTTTCTACTTTTTGGCAAAAGTTGAGGATGAAAGGAACAGATGTCTCAATGCAAGTTTAAATCCAACTCAGGAGGGAGAACTGCTTGCAAATTGTGTAGTTAGGTGGTAAAGATTACTCAAAACTAAGTCAAAGATGATTTCCTACCTGATTTGGGTTTTACTTAACCAAAAAGTATTGAAAATGGGAGTAGAAAACTGAGATTTCGATTACTATAAACTTATAAATTTCACCTTTACATGAAAAGAAAATGGTTTGGGTTAAGGCTCAAATTACTACTTTAATTTGAACATTTGAAATTTCCCTTTACTTCCAGAAAAGGAAAATTTGACTATTATGCTTAAGTGACACAACCTTTATAAACACCTCACCTTGAGGGCAGGTAACTAGGGTGGGTCTCAGCACCAAAACAGCTTGTTTCCCAGAGGGACATATTTGTTAACACTTGGAGTACAAGGATGACTACAGGTTGTGTTATGTTTGTTTGTTTTTAGAAAGACTGAGGAAGTAAATGACCACAGGAAATACTCCAACTTGTGCCTTTTCCTAACAAAACTGAGCTTCCTTCCTGGAGTAAGTAACAAGTATAAAAACATTTATGGTGCTTCAGTTATGAAAGCCTCCAATATAGAATATAGAGTCTCCAATATAGAGTTCCCACTGGATAGTTTTCATATTGTTTAGATGGGTCTGGTGAAAAGAGATGGGGATAAGATTCTTATGATTCCATAGGGAATAATTGTTATAATGACTAATGTGACTGTTACAACCGTAAAGGTAGAAGTTTTGTAACAAAAATGGGGAAGTTTTTAATCTTACAGTACAGAAACACAGGATCAGAAGTTTTGTAACAAAAATAGGGAAGTACAGAAACAGCCGGACCCTAGGACCACCAAGAGAGAAGAGCACAGAGTGTGGGATCCTATCCAAAGCAGCAACACCAGAGATGGAGACAGAAATGAAATGGAGAGAGGGAGCAGCTGAGGACTCTGGACTCATGGGAAAAAAAGGGACTGGGTGCTGGGAGCCAGGAGGCAGGCTTGCAGAATGTGCCCTTTGGTTGTTCAACTTATTATATTTTCCTGAATGTTTCTGTGTACATTCCCCCCCAAAAAACAAAACAAAATGGAGAATGGAAGCAAATACTGTTGAATGATGATGCACAGAGGAGATTGTTATCATTGCAATGAAACAATGCTGTAAAGTCGATGTTCTCCCATGTAAACTATTACCCAGTTCACAATAAAAACTTTAAAAAAAAAAAAAAAAAATGCAGTGTCCTAGAACCAGTGGCATTATTGCCTTCTAGGTCTTTCAGGCTCTTCAAGTTTAGTTATTAAGCAATGCTGCCAGTTGGTTTTTTCTATTATTATCATTATGTCAAATAATAAGCCCAAACATGGGAAAAATGAAGATTTTTTTTTTTCACACCTGGATTATAGTACGTTTATTTGCATTTTCATATTTATATTACATCTGAATAGATCTCAATAGCACTATAAATAATTGTTGGCATCTTGCATATTTGAAACTTAAAAAGTTATGGTCATTGTTGTATGCCATGGAGTCAATTCTTTCTCCTTGTTGTTATTAGGTGTGTCAAGTTGGTGCCTACTCATAGCTACCTTATACACAACAGAAGGAAACACTGTCCAATTCTGTGCCAACCTCACAAGAAAAATGAAGATTATTTTTATACTATTGTCATATAACATACTGTTTAACTTTTCATTTTCCACCAGTTTGTTTATATCCACTTTCCAGCTTTGACCCTATATAGATTTGGGTTTGAAAGTTGACATTAGTAGCTAATTTAACCCACTGGTCTTCACATATCTATTCTATAAATTTGGAGGGTTAAATGTAATAATGTATTCAAAATCTGCGTTCCCAACCACTACATCCGTCCCCTTTAGGATGTGACCCAGTGCTGACACTCAAGCTGTTAATTACTTTCCCCTCCAATCAAAGAGTCTATTTTTCAGTCCCAGATCACAAACTCACTGCAAACAATCCTCTGAATCCTATAGAAAAATAATGTAATTCCAACTCATCTTTCAAGTCCTAATTTTATCCTGCTTTCTTGAATAGTCTAATTTTTCCACATTGAAAATAACTTTTATTTCTTTGAACCCTTCCACATCTGTTAATTTAAGAAGCCCTAGTAGTGTAGTGGATTATGAGCTGGACTACTAACCACAAGTCAGTGGTTTGAATCTACCAGTAGCTCTGTCAGAGAAAGAAAAGGCTTATTGGTCCCATAAAGATTTACAGCCTCAGAAAGCCTAGACAAGGTCGCTATGAGTCAGAACTGACTTGGTAACACACAACCACCACCAATATAGCAGTTAATTTTGTGTTATTCATAGCACATATCCCATTCAGCCAATAGTGCATTTTTGCTTAGTCGCTTCTGACTCCATTAATAGATCCTTGAAAATTTCTCTGATCTGACATGTTACCTTACTTAGTGTGTGTCTTCATTCATTTGGGTTTCTCTAAAAGCAAGTCTACCAGTAATTACAAATACATCTTAATTACATGTTTGATGAATTTCAGACTGAAGAAGTTGGTAGAATTCTTCAATTTCATCATCACTGGCTTTGGTGGTTGGTGAATAATTTTGAATAAGAGTGGTATTAATTGGCTTCCTTGTTGTTGTGCTTGTTGTTAAGTGATGACTCTTAGCTGCCCTGTATATATTTTCCAAGGAGTAGTTGGTAAGTTTGAACCACAGACATTGCGGTTCAAACCAACCTTATGATCCAGTGTTTTATGCCACAGCACCACACCACGAAACTATCCTATCACTGACAGCATTATGTTTCAAGATAGATCTTGAAATGTTCCTTTTGATGATGAATGCAACTCCATTCCTCTTCAATTTGTCATTCCTGGCATAGTAAACCATGTGATTTTCAGATTTTCAGAACTGGCCAATACTAGTTCATTCCAACTCAATGATGCCTATGATCTTTATGTGTTCCATTTCATTTTGACAACTTCCGATTTTCTTAGATTCATACTTCATAGATTCCATGTTTTGGTTATTAATGGATGTTCACAGTTGTTTCTCCTCATTTTGACTTGTGCCCCATAAGCAAATAAGGTCCCGAAAGCTTTACTCCATTCACCTCTTCATGGTCAATGCTACTTTGAGGAAGCAGCTCTTCTCCAGTCATATTTTGAGTGCCTTCCAACATAAGGGTCTCATTTTCAGGCCCTGTATCTGACAATACTCTGGCACTATTCATCATATTTCAATATTCAATACTCTGTTGCTATCTGTCAGTGTTTTACTTCTATTCATAAGATTTTCAGTGGCTAAATGTTGGAAAGTAGTCTGCCTCTTCTCTGGAGTCTGTCTTAGTCTAGAGGCTCAACTGTCCTCCATGGGTGTCCCTGACAGCATTCAAAATACAGGTAGCAAAGCTTCCAGCATCAGAGTAACATGCAAATCACCACAGTGTGACAAACTGACAGGCCAGTGATGATGGGAATGCAAAGGTTAGAAACAAAGAGGAAGGATTAGTCGTTGGAAAACATGGTTTCAGTGATAGAAGTAATGCTGGAAATTGCATGATAGAATTTTCCAAGACCAATGACACAGTCATTGCAAATATCTTTTTAAAACAAAATAAAAGATAGTTGTACACCTGGATTTTTCCAGTTAGAATATATGGAAATCAAATTGACTACATCTATGAAAAGAGACTGTGGAAATGTTCCATATCATCAGCCAAAACAAGGCCAGAGACAGACTGTGCAACAGATCGTCAACTGCTCATATGCAAATTCAGGCTGTAGTTGAAGAAAAATTTTCAAGTCCTGACAACCAAAATCTGACCTTGAATACATCCCACCTAAATTTAGAGATCACTTCAAGAAAAGATTTGATACATTAGACACTAATGACCAAAAACGAGAAGAATTGTGGAAAGACATTAGTAATAACATACGTGAAGAAAGCAACAGGTCATTAGGAAAACAAGGAAGAAAGAAAAGAAAACGAGGTTGGATGTCAGAAGAGACTCTCAAACTTGTTTTCCTGAATAGAGATGTTAAAGCAAACAGAAGAAATGAGGAAGTAAAAGAACTGAATAGAAATTTTCAAAGGGCAGCTCAAGAAGACAAAGTCACATATTATAATGAAATGTGCAAAGATCTGGAGGAGTTCTGGTAGCGTAGTGGTTACGAATCGGGCTGCGAACCTTAAGGTCAGCAGTTCGAAACTACCAGCCGCTCCG
>NW_006408664.1:5967389-5968567 GCF_000296735.1 Chrysochloris asiatica | reverse complement strand
AATTGCCACTGTTTCAAGAGGTAGCCTATGATCAAGATCCAATAGTGCTGAAAGAAGAAGTCCAAGGTGCACTAAAGACAAGGATTCAGAAATTGATGGAATGCAAATTCAAATCTCTCAACAAACTGATGAAGCACTGGAGGCATTCATTCATCTATGCCATTCATTCATCTTGCTGCACATGACCTTTTTGAAGTGTTGAAGAGCAAAGAGGTCAGTTTGAGGATTAAGGTGCACTTGACCTGAGCCTTTGTATTTTAAATAACCTCATATGCATGCAAAAGTTGGACAGTAAATAATGAAGACCATAGAAGAATTGATCATTTAAATTATGGTATTGGAGGAGTAATATTGAAAATACCATGGACCTCCAAAAACACAAACCAGTCTGAGTTAGAAGAAATACAGCTAGAATTATTATATATGCCTGAGTAGTTAAAAAAATACTCAGGCATATATAATAATGATTATAATCATTGTGATGAAACAAGGTATATGATTTATTGAATATAAAACTGATGTTCTGCCCTGTAAACTTTCACTCAATCCACAATAAAACCTTAATGAAAACAAAAAAAACTTACTGATTAAGATCCAAGACCACAACCATCAGTATTGGATGCAACTCAATGTAAAGAAAACAAAAATCCTTACCACTGGACCAATAAATAACATTATGATAAATGGAGAAAAAAAATGAAGTTGTCAAATATTTCCTTTTTCTTGGATACGTAATCAGCACTTATGGAAGCAATAGTCAAGAAATCAAACAAAGTATTGCATTAAGCAAATCTGCTGCACAAGACCTCTTTAAAGTGTTCAAGAACAAAGTCATCAGTCTGAGAACTAAAGTGAACCTGATCCAAGCCATGGTATTTTCAGTAACCTCATATGCATGTGTCATGTTATAGGACAAACACTGGACCACAGGGTCTGTTTGAGCTGCAAGGTCGGCAGTTCAAACTCACCAGCTGCCCTTCAAAAACCCTATACAGGTAGTCTATGAGTTGGAACCAACTTCATGACAACATATGCATGTGAAAGTTGGACAATGAATAAGGAAGGCCATAGAAGAATTGATACATTTGAGCTATGGTGTTGGAGAGAAATGTTAAAGGTACCATGAACTCAATGTAAAGAAAACAAAGTGTAAAGAAAAAAAGAAGAATGTAAAAAAA
>NW_006408664.1:5952959-5966564 GCF_000296735.1 Chrysochloris asiatica | reverse complement strand
TTGAGGCTCTAGTGCACTTTTTTCTCATGAATGTTTGAATGAATGAATGAACAAATCTAATCTTTTATTTTAAAGTTTCTCTTAGAGTCAGGAATTTTTTGAAATATATTTTTTCTGTCTAACTGGTAAACTTCTGTCATACTTTTCTTGAAAATTTCCAAGTTTGTTATGTTTAAATAATGCAGCCTTTAAACTTCCTTTTTGGCATCTTTTATTGTTCCGACTCCACAGCACTTAACAACACCATTGTTTTTCTATGCAACAAATAGCATGATTAAAAATACTTCATGCAGAAAATAGAGTACTCTCCATCAAAAAAAAAAAAAAAAGGAACCCTGAGTTAGGAATTGGAGCGGTCATCCCAGTAAGTTCAAGTGGAGACAATGAGGCAGTGAAGGGAGTAATGCTAACAAAAAGTGTGCCAGTGAGGTGATTGCCAGTAGGTCAATAAGAGTTCAGGTCTACTAAGTACCCTCTGAAGAATGTGCCCACTATGGGATGGAGAAGTTGGAGTATTTATTCACTGATTCTGATCCCTCATTGGTTAAGGTTTACTAAATTCCAGCACTTTCAGCAGGCCTGTATATCTGGTAGCGTAGTGGTTACGAATCGGGCTGTGAACCTTAAGGCCAACAGTTCGAAACTACCAGCCGCTCCGCGTGAGAAAGATGAGGCGTTCTGCTCTCGCAAAGATTTACAGCCTCGGAAACCCTGTACAGGGTCGCTATGGGTCGGAACCAACTCGACGGCACTTAGCAACAATATATGTACGGAGCAAGCTCTTCTAGTTCCAGGGAGAAAAGCAGAGAAACATGGACACTGTAGATGGGAGGCTACTAGTGGACACACGGACTATCTGACTGCAGCTACAGGTGAACTCATGGTGGGACATCAATATCTGCTCTGGTGGCTAGGTGCCGTGGAGTCAGTTCTTACTCTTGCAACTCTTCATAGGGTTTCCAAGACTGTAAATCTTTCCGGGAGCAGAGAAAGTCTTATCTTTCTCCTGTGGAACTGCTGGCAGTTTCAAACAGCTGACCGTCAGATAAGCAGCCCGATTCATAACCACTATGATACTAGAGCTCCAACTTCTGCATTAATGCTCAATAAAAATCTACTAATTTTGACAGCACTTAACAACAATGAACACTTAACCTGAATGCAATGGCACTAACAATTGCATGAATAGAAAATAAATATTGCAGAAATACTGCCTAGATCTTAATATGTTGTTGTTGTTGTTTAGTGCCGTCGAGTCGGTTCCGACCCATAGCGACCCTGTATAGGGTTTCCGAGGGTGTAAATCCTTACGGGAATAGAAAGCCTCATCTTTCTCCCGCGGAGCAGCTGGTAGTTTCGAACCGCTGCCTTTAAGGTTCGCAGCCCGATTCGTAAGATCTTAATATAGAGTCATCTATTTAGAAGAGTTACACCTATTTTTTATACCACCATTCTATTTAATCTATTTAACATATAGATTCTGAGGTTCCGTTCTGAGATTCTAGAATAAAACTAATGGATATTTCACCCTCTGGTTCTGTTTTAGAGACTATGAAAGTCCCTGGTATTGCTGTAAAAGACAGAGAGTGTGAGAATTGACACTTATCAAGGAACTTTCTCAGTAATTTCTCTAGTATTCTTTACAAAATACACATTGACTTGGCTACCTCCAAATAATAAGTCAACTCTCAGGTTGGAAAACAACTTCAAATTTCTCAGGTTTCTCAAAAACCCAACCTAGAAAGACAAGTAGTTAGCCACTTGCATACGCCACATTCTCAAGGCCCCACCTAACTCCCATTCAGCTCAGGTTTCCATCAGATCCTCTTTCCTCCTACAAATGTCATGACTTAATGTTTCCACAGAGTCACTGTTCTAGGAGGTACAAACAACTCCAGGATTCTGACTCTTTATTCCTCACTGCTTGTCCCAAACACTGTAAATGGTAAAAGTACAGCTCCTTAAGTTTAATGCCAACTTGCTAATATTTTTAGTCAGCGTACACAATTCACAATATTGGTGGTTCAAACCCACCAACTGCTCCTTGGAAACCCTATACAAGGTTGTTATGAGTGGAAACAAGCTCAGAGACACTCAACAACAACAGCACACAATTCACACAGAAATTTCCTGGGAAAAATTTTACATTTTCCTTATTAAATGTACGATTAGACTAATATCAATTAAGAAACAAATGGAAGAACAGTAATAAAACTGAGTTACTTATTAATTCACAAAAATTTTAGTCCTCTTATTTTCTATATGTAATTCAACACCTTAAACTAGAGCAAATATTCTCATATTAGTCTCAAAGTAGTATTCATTGATACACTAGAGTTTTCCAGTTTACTACAGATGCCTGCTCAGAATAAAGCCTATAAAAAATATTAGCAATTCTAGGAAAACTATGTCTATTTTCAAAACTGATCTCTAAACCAAAGATAAAAATCTTTGTGACTGACCACTCCACAACAAACGAAAAGTATGAACAGTTTCCTCAGGGCTAAGCTTTTACATTATTAATATATAAACTGTTCCTTTTTATTTGTTTTTAACTGTATTATGGTGCTAAGAGAAGATCATTGTATTTAGGTAAGCTGTGTCCTTCTACCAGTATCATAGTCAAATACAAAACTACCTAATTAATGCCAAATATTTCCAGTGCCCAAGTTTTACAACTACTTTCAATAATGAGAACTTTCAAAGTCACTTGAAAACCAGGAGACCTCAAGCAAACAGCAGTGCCTTTTTCTTGGCTCCATTTTTAAGAAGCAGGAGAGAAAGTGTGGAGGATCTGAGGACAAGGAGGGGAAAAATAAACAACAATGAAAAAAAATGTGTGCCAGATGCAGGCTCAGTAAATCCTGTGCACTCTGGAAGAGGAATGTTAGCATAATCCTTGTTAATTGTAAGCATCTTAAGAAGTGTTTAAATAGAAATCATGGCCACTATAAAGGAATGTGTTCACAGCTGCATAGTATGAAAACAACAAATGTATTGAATGGACTCAGGCACTTGCTTACATGTGCATATTTTATCCAGTGGGGTCTTTTTCTTTTCCTCCTGGCCATATTAAAATCCTGGTCTGGCACTGTAGGATTAGCATTGGACTGTGAACCAGAAGGTCAGAAGTTCAAGCCTATCAGTCGCTCCTCCTCAGAAACCATATAGAGGGTCACTATGAGTCAGAACTGACTCAATGGCGTTTAAAACAACAACATACTAAAATCCAGAATTAACACATTTAGAAATCAATAATTTAGTCACCCATTGGTATATATTGATTATTTTCAAGAGACCAAGAAATTGAGTTAATATCCTTGCTCTCAAAGTGTTTAACAGACTAGCTAAGGACTTGATCAGTATAAACATAAAGAAAAATGAATGCCTCCAAGCAATCCCAGTGTGCCAGTCTTCCAGGCTGAATTCCCTACTTAAAGAAGAACAGGGTGTCAGTTACTAACTGAGACTCTTTTCAACTTTGGGGGGAAACTGGATGTCTCTTATCTATCATTTAACTACTCTGAGCTTCCATTTCCTTTAGGATTGTTGTGAGAATGAACAAGTAGGTGCTTGTCAAGTTGATTGCAATCCCCACTCCCAAATAAATAAAGCCAAACCTATCACCAACAAATAGATTTTGACTATGGCAAAATAATGTTACAGAGTAGAATTGCTCCCTAGGGTTTTCAACTGTTAAAATCTTTATGGAAAGGAGCCCTAATGGCCCTGTAGGATAAGAACTGGACTGCTAAACTCAAGGTTGGAAGTTCAAACCCACCAGCCACTCTATATACTCCCATAAGATTTACAACCTCAGAAATCCTACACAGTGTCCCTGTAAGTTAGAATCAACTCAGTGGCACTAGGCTTGGTTTCAGGGGTTATTCTTTATGCAAGCAGATCACCAGGGTTTTCTTTCACAGAACCACTGCATGGATTTGAACCATCAATCTTTAGCTTAGCAGCAACAATACAAATTATTTGTGCCATCCAGGGATCTATTAAAGTTGATAACGTAGTACAGTAGTTGTGTGCCTTGTAGTTGGTTCCAACTCATAGTGACGCTGTATAGGTTTTCTGAGGGTGTAAATTTTTGTGGGAGCAGAAAACCTCATCTTTCTCCTATGGAACAGCTTGTAGATTTAAACTATTGACCTTGCGGTTAACATCCCTACTTATAAATCCTAAGCTACATAATTTAATTGTTAGTAAATGACTTCGTTTTTATCATTATTATTACTATAATTGCTTGCTCTATTATTATTTGTTCTCTGTTAGTTGTATCTTCCTAGAAGAAGAACTTCCAGGAGAGTAGGGCAATGTCCTGTGGAGTCCCACCCTGCAGATGAAATGCACTTTCCCACTGCTACAAATAGGAGTTAAACCCACTGACATCCAGTTGAATCTGACTCATAGGGACCCTAAATTGTAATCTTTAAAAGAATAAAAAGCCTCATCTTTCACCCACGGAGGAGCTAGTGGGTTTGAACTGCCGACCTTGTGATGAGCAGTCCAGTACTTAACCTATAATTCCACCAAACCCAAACACACTGCCGTTCTAACTCATAGACACCTGTTTCCGAGGCTCTAAATCTTTACAGGAACAGAGAGTCTCATCTTTCTTCTGTGGAGATACTGAAGGTTTTAAACAGCCAACCTTGTGTTTAGCAGTCCAATGCTTATCCTACAACACTACCAGAGCTCCTTAAATAGTAAAGGGGTACAGAACACATTATGAATTGTTGTTGTAGTTTACTGCCATAGAGTTGGTTCTGACTCATTAGAGATCCTGGATAGGGTTTCTGAGGATTTAAATCTTCATAGAAACAGAAGCCTTATCTTTCACTCAAGGAGGGACTTGTGGACTAGAACCACCGACCTTATGGTTCACAGTCCAGTGCTTATTGTCTGGAGCCGCCAACACCCACATTATGAATTAAGCAGATGTAATTCTGAAACTGTTTCAGATAACATTCTTTGAGATGATAAAACAAGAGTTTCTGTAAAGAGACTTCCGTAAGATGGCAGACAAGGCTACACAGAGGCTCTACACAAAGAAATGAGAGACCAAATGAAACAGATACAGATGATTATCCTGAAACTCTGAGCTTCAGAGGTAAGGATACAGAAGTGGATTTAATACTGACTAGGGGAAGAAACTGAACAGGGGAGGCAAGAAAGGGGACAGGCCAGTGAATTGTCAATTGGTCTGACTCAGTGAGGCCATCTTGACTTTTGAAAGCAGCATTGAATCCTGATGGTGCAGGTGCACAGTGCTGGCTGGACATGTTGTTGTTGTTGTTGTTGTTGTTGTTAGGTGCCATCGAGTCGGTACCAACTCATAGTGACCCTATGCACAATAGAACAAAAGACTGCCTGGTCCTGGGCCAACCTCACTATTGTTGCCACGCTTGAGCCCATTGATGCTGCCACTTTGCCAATCCATCTCATTGGGGTCTTCCTCTTTTTCTCTGACCCTCACCTTACCAAACATGAAATCCTTCTCCAGTGACTAGTCCCTTCTGACAATATGTCCGAAGTATGAGACATGAAGTTTAGCCATCCTGGCCTCCAAGGAGCGCTCTGGCTGCACTTATTCCAACACAGATCTCCTGGCTCTTTGGGCAGCCCATGGCACTTTTAATATTCTCCTCCAACACCATAACTCAAAAGCATCAATTCGTCTACGGTCCTCCTTATTCACTGTCCAGTTTTCACATGCATATGAGGTTATTGAAAATACCATGGCTTGGGTAGGCGCACCTTAGTCCTCAAGCTGACATCTCTGCTCTTCAACACTTTAAAAAGTTCCTGTGCAGCAGATTTGCCTAATTCAATACGTATTCTGATTTCTTGACTGCTGCTTCCGTGAGTGTTGATAGTTGATCCAATAAGAATGAAGTCCTTGACAATGTCAATCTTTTCTCCGTTGATAAGAATGTTGTTTATTTGTCCAGTGGTGAGGACTTTTGTTTTCTTTACATTGAGATGTAATCCATATTGAAGGCTGTAGTCTTCGATCTTCATCAGTAAATATTTTAAGTCCTCTTCACTTTCAGCAAGCAAGGTTGTATCATCTGCATATTGCAAGCTGTTAACGAGTCTTCCTCTAATCTTCATAGAACCCAGTTTCTTAGATTATTTGCTCAGCATACAGGTTGAATAAGTATTGTGAAAGAATACAACCTTGTCACACACCTTTCCTAAGGTTAAACCATCTGGTGTTTCCATGTTCTGTTCGAACGACTGCCTCTTGGTTCAGGTACAGATTCCTCATGAGCACAATTCCAGAATACTCATACTTCACAATGTTGTCCATAGCTTGTCATGATCCACACAGTCAAAAGCCTTTGCATAGTCAATAAAGCACAGGTAAACATCTTTCTGATACTCTCTGTTTTCAGCCAAGATCCATCGGACATCAGCAATGATATCCCTTGTTCCATGGCCTCTTCTGAATCTGGCTTGAACCTCTGGAAGTTCTCTGTCAATGTATGTTTGCAACCATTCCTGTATTACTTTTAGTAAAACTTTACTCACATGGGATATCAAAGATATTGTCCAATGATTTCCGCATTCAGTTGGGTCACCTCTCTTTAGAATGGGCACAAATATGGATCTCTTCCAATCAGTCGGCCTGATAGTTGTCTTCCAAATTTCTTGGCATAGATGAGTGAGTGCCTCCAGTGCCGCCTCATTTTCTTGAAAGATCAAGACTCATTTCTTTCTTTTTCTTCACACTCTAATGATGACCAGAAGCATGGCCAGCCCCCACTTCACCAATCCCTAGCACAACCCCTACTCTGACAGAGGTCAGAGCTACTGTGGGTGCACCACCCCTGCTTCTGGAAGCATACGAACTCTGACTCATCAGACCAGCAGAATAGACCATGCCAATTCCTGGCCAGCCCTAGACAAGCAGGAAATCCCATAACCAGCTGCCCTATCCCCAACTACACTCTGGATCTGAAAGAGTTCCTTGGGGAATAAAGATCCAGACCTTGGCCATGAACTGCATGAACTACTTCTGGCTTAGGTGCTCTGACAATAGACAACACCTAGATCTACAGGAACTCCATCTAGGTTTGGACTCACCACCTGCTAAACCCTCTTCATTTCACCTAGTGAGTTCCTTGGTTGGCAGAGGGTTCATCCCTTACCAGTACCCTGCCTCCCATCACACACAGAGAATTTTCTCCTTTCTGGGTCAAGCCTCTGCCCTACTTTTTCACTTTCTTTGTTTTTGTTTTGTTTCTCCATTTCTCTCTCTTCATTTATTTTTATCCTTTCTCTCTCAGCTTTCCTTTTTTTCTTCGATTTCTTTTTCTTTTCCCTTCTTTCTATTTTTACCTCTTGATTTTCCTTATTATCCTCTTAAAGTCTCTCACCATTCATCTATCAGTTTGTGGTACTGTGGTGGCTTGCATATTGCTGTGATGCTGGCAGCTGTGCCACTGGTGTTTTAAGTGCCAGCAGGGTCACCCACAGTGCACGGACTTCAGATGAGTTAACAGACTAAGACTAGGAAGAAGGAGAGGCAAATTGCTTCTGCATGTTCAGCCACTGAAAACCTTGTGAATAGCACAAAAATATTGTCAGATATAGCGAAAGAGGATGAGCCCCTCAGGTTGGAAGGCACTCAGAATAAGACTGGGTAAGAACTGCCTCTTTAGAAAGGAGTTGATGGTCATTACATGAATGGAGTAAAGCTTTTGGGACCTTCATTTAATGATGAGGCACAACTCAAATGACAAAAAACAGTTGCAAACATCTGTTAATAATCAGAACATGGAATGTATGAAGTATGAATCTAGGAAAATTGGAAGTTGTAAAAAAAATGAAATTGAATACATAAAATCAATATCCTAGACATTAGCGAGTGGAAATGGAATATTCTTGTTCATTTTGAATCAGAAAATCATATGGTTTACTATGCCAGGAACAACAAATTAAAGAGGAATGGTGTCGTATTCATATTTAAAAAGAACATTTCAACCTGGTGAGTGGAAGAGGGGGAAAGGCAGCAATGAAGATTTGGGCTGAGTTTGACTACATCCCATACACTCCCATCAACCTGGAGATGTGAGAGATAAGAGGAATGCTGGTTGGTCTAACGTGTGATGAGACCTGGGAATTCCTGAGCCCATGAACAAGGACATAGCCACAGAGGGCTAGAGATCAGAGTGAAGTGTCCAGCTGATATGAAGTAAGGGGAGGCGCACAAGAATGCCCAAACTTGTAGATAGTACTCATTTGACCTAGCCTCCATGGCTTGATGATCAGAACTCTTTTTAGTACTTCAGCATTTAACAGTGATAGGCAAATTTCCAACTAATACAACTAATATTGAGCTAATTTATTTATATTTAAAAATTGCATCACATTTGAATGAACAGAATTTGAGCATACATTGCATTGATTTGAAATACTATCATTACCTTTCCTTTAAAAAAACACAAACAACATAACCAAACCCATTGCCACTGAGTGGATTCCAAATCACAGCAACCCTACAGAAGAGAGTAGCATACCCAACACCTACAAGGAACACCAGTCAATACTATTATTGAAAATTATGTACCAACTAATAAAGCCAGTGGTGATGAAATTAAAGAATTTTACCAATTCCACCAGTGTAAAATTGATCAAATATGCAATCAAGATACATTGATAATTACTAGTGATTGGAATGCAAAGGTTGGAAACAAAAAGGAAAGATCAGTAAATGGAAAATATGCCCTTGGTGATAGAGATGATGCTGACCATCACATGATATGATTTTGCAAGACCATTGACTTATTCATTGGCAAATATCTTTTTTAAAGCAACATAAAAGATGACTATCACCAAATGGAACAAACAGAAATCAAATTGACTATACCTGTGTGGTCCTGTTGTGAAGCTGTGAGTTAATGCACTGGACTGCAAAGTTGGTTTAAATTACAAGGTGGGTGGTTCAAGCTCACCAGCCGCTCCTTGGAAACTCTATACAACAGGATTATTATGAGTCAGAATGGACTCAACAGCACTTAACAACAACAATGAGAAGAGATGGTGGAAAAGCCCAATATCATCAGCTAAAACAAGCCCAGGGGCAGGCTGTGTAACTGCTGTGCATCAATTGTTCACATACAAGTTCAGGCTGTAGCTGAAGAAAATGAAAACAAGTCCACAAGAACCCAAATATGACCTTGAACATATCCAACTTGAATTTAGAGACAAAATCTATTTAGAATAGATTTGATGCCTTAAACACTAATGACTGAAGACCAGAAGCATTGTGGTATGCCATCAAGAGCATTATACAGGAAGAAAGCAAAAGGTCATTAAGAAGACAAGAGAGAAATAAAAGATTAAAGTGGATATCAGAAAAGACTCTTGAAACTTACTCTCCAGCAAAGAGATGCTAAAGTGAATAGAAGACATGAGGAAGGAAAAGTGGTGAACAAAAAAGTTCAAAGGGCATCTTGAGAAGGCAAAGTCAAGAATTATAATGAAATATAAAAAACCCTAGAGTTAGAAAACCAAAAGGGAAGAACACACTCAGCATATCTTGAGCTGAAAGAACTGAAGAAAAAAGTTCAAGCCTCAATTTGAAATATTGAAGGATTTTGTGAACAAAATATTGACTCATGCAGAAAACATCAAAGAAGATGGAAGGAATACATAGAATCACTGCACTGAAAAGAAATGGTTGGTGTTCCACCATTTCAAGAGGTAGCATAGGATTCAGAGTCAGTAGGAAGGAAGGAAGAAATCCAAGGTGCACTGAATACATTGGGGGGAAAAAAAGGCTCCAGAAATTGATAGACTAGAAATAGAAATCTTGCAACCAACTGATGCAGCACTGGAAGCTCTCACTCATCTATGCCAAGAAATTTGGAAGACAGCTACTTGGCCAATGAATTGTACCCATTCCAAAGAGAGGAGACCCAGTGGAGTGAGGAAAACATCAAACAATATCATTAACATTACATGCAAGTAAAATTTTGCTAAAGATAATTCAAAAATGGCTGTGACCGTACATTGACAGGGAACTGTCAGAGGTTCAAGCCAGATTCAGATGAGAATGTGAAATGAGGAATATCATTGCTGACATCAGATGGATCTTGACTGAAAGAAAAGAATTCCAGAAAAATGTTTATCGGTGCTTTACTGACTTGTTGACTATGCAAAGGTTTTCAACTTATGGATAACATTGCAAAGCATCATTATTCCAGAATACTTAATTGTGCTCATGAGGAACCTGTAAATAACCAAGAGGCAATCATTCACACAGAACAAGAAGATACTGAATGGTTTAAAATTAGGGAAGGTGTGTGACAGGATTGTATTCTTTTGCCATATTTATTCAATCTGTATGCTAAGCAAATAACCTGAGAAGCTAAATTATATGAAGAAGAACGTTAGAGGAAGACTCAGAAACAACCTATAATATGCAAATGACATAACTTGATGCTGAAAGTGAAGAGGACTTAAAATACTTACTGATGAAGATCTAAGACCACAGCCTTCTTTAAGGGTTGCACCTCAATGTAAAGAAAATGAAATTTTCATCATTGGACCAATAAGTAGTGTCAGGATAAATGGAGAAAAGATTGAAGTTATCAAAGACTTCAATTTGCTTGGATCCACTATCAACACTCATGGAAACAGCAGCCAAGAAATCAAATGATGTATTCCATTACATAACTATGCTGCATGAGACCTCTTTAAATTGTTCAACAGAAAAGATGTCATTTTGAAGACTAATGTGTGCCTAATCCAAGCCATGGCATTTTCAATAACCTCATATGCATGTGAAAGTTGGACGATGAATAAGGAAGACGATAGAAGAATTGATGCATTTGAGTTATCATGTTAGAGAAGATTATTAAAGGTACCATGGACCACCAGAAGAACAAACAAATGTGTATTGGAAGTAGTACAGCCAGAAGGCTCTTTAGAAATCAGGATGGCAAGACTTTGTCTCTCATACTTGCAACGTTTTATCAGGAGGGACCAGTCCCTGAAGAAAGACATCATGCTTAGTAAAGTGGAGAGTCAGTGAAAAAGAGGAAGACTCACAAGGATATGGATTGATACAGTGGCAGCATTAGGCTCAAGCATAACAACCATTGTGAGGATGGTGCAGAACTGAGCAATGTTTTGTTCTCTTTTGCATAGGGTTACTGTGAGTCGGAACCAATTCAATGGCATCTAACAACAATAACAACAACTCTCTTAGCTCTTTCTCTTTTCTTCTTCCTTCTTCCTAGTTTTATTTATTGTGCTTTTTCTTTCTTTTTGATTTCTTTTTAATTTTCTCACCCCCTATTTTATTTTACTTTCACTTTTTAGCTATTATATTCTTTTTTTATGCTGCCTGTTGGGGTTTCTTCTCTTTATTATTATTTTTATGTTCTTGTTTGTTTTTTCTTTTGTGTGTGTGTGTGTGATTTTGTATTTTTCTCCTTGTCCCACCCAATGGGAGACAGCAACCATGTCCATACAGCCCTGCCACAGCTGCACCCCTGCATACCCATCTACTGGGCAAGAGACCCTTCCAGCTCCTGTACCATCTGATCAATGATAAACAACAGCCAACACCAGACAAACCCATCCTGAACTCTGTTACAGAAACAGCAAACAAAGAACTGTGCATCTTTCTCTTTCACACCAAAAGGAAGCAGAAGATGACTGCCTAAGAACACACCAACATACATTCATCAATTAAATACAAATACACCACAATGTCCTATAGACAGCAGACAATTTCAGTTTATATGAAGAAGCAAGACACAGTGACTAAAACAGTTGAGCAAAAATGCAGAGCCGTAAAACATTCTGGGAAATAAAATGTATTGGAACTACATGATAAAGAATTCAAAAGAATGATTTTTAGGTACATTCAATGAATTGAGAGAAAGATTGAGAAAGCTGCAGGTGAAAACAAAGATTAAAAAAAAAAAAGCTTTAGAGGAATTCAGAAAAACACTACAAGAACAAATGGACAAAATAAATGAAAAATTAAAAGCAGTACAAAAACTGCAAATACAAATCCAGAAGATTAATACTAAAATTTAAGAAATGGATAATACATTGAAAGGGCAAAGAATTATATTTTAATCAACAGAAGGCCAAATAAGTGAGCTGGAAGATAAATCTCTCAATGCTAATCTGCTAAAAGAACAATCAAAAAAGGAAGTAAAACAAATAAAAGAAAACCTATGATTTTTTTGTCAGACACCATCTAGAGGAATATCTTACATGTGATAGGAACAGGAAGGGACAAAATAAAAAAGCACAAAAAATATTACCAAAGAGTTGTTGGAAGATAACGTCCCTAACTTCATGAACGATGAGAAGTTAAGCATTCAAGAAACTGAAGAAATCCCAAGCAGGATAGACCCCCAAAAGAAAGTCACCAAAACATATTGTAGTCAAAATTTCCAAACCCAAAAATAGAAAAAAATGTTGACAGCAGCACAGAAAAAGTTATCTATTAAGGAGAATTAATAAGGCTAATAACTTTTGATTTCTCAGCAGAAACCATGCAGACAAGAAAGCAATGGGATTACATACATAAAATTCTGTACAGAATTTTCAAATGGCAAAAAAGTCAAGTAGATTTCAAGAACAGAGAGTTTTAAACTTGGGGAAAGGTTTAATAAATTTGAGAGTCACCTCAAGGAAAATTAATAAACCTACTCATCAAAAAGAGAAAAACACTAAGGATTTAATAATCATTAAAACAACAGCAATGAAGAAAATGACACACACAAAAAAACACAAACAAAATTAATTCTGCACAGAAAATTATGCTATACAAAAAAAAAATGGATGAAACTGTAGGACATAATGCTGAGTGAAATTAATTACAAAAGGAAAAATATTGTATGATACATATGATAGCACTATTATAAAAAGTTATGAGCATTCTTTGATGGTTCTCAAATTTGGAAGGAAAGCAGGAGCAAGTCACTGTATAGAGGGGTAGACATGTGTCAGATTGGGTAAAGTGGAAAGCAATATACAACAAGACGGAGGTGGGTAGAAGAATAATGAAGGCCTGGAAAGACATGAGAATGAATGTGGCAGTTAAATGCAACAGAGGCAAATATTATTATTTACACAATCTTGCAATAACAGTCAGCTACAGGTAGGTATATGGCAAGACATGCAGGTTGAATGGGTTTGATAAGGAGAGTGGGGTTATACCCACAAGCATATAAAGGTTTGACAGAAGATATTTGTATATAGGCATTTACCCTTACTGCAAACATATCCATGAATGTGGTGGAGTATGCAGGGGCAAAGTTCTAAACGTGTCCTGTTGTTGTTGTTAGGTGCCATCGAGTCAGTACCAACCCATAGCGACCTTATGCACAGCAGAACGAAACACTGCCTGGTCCTGGACCAACCTCACTACCGTTGTCACACTTGAATCCATCTCGTTGAGGGCTTCCTCTTTTTCCCTGACCCTCCACCTTACTAAACATGATGTCCTTTTCCAGCAACTGGTCCCTCTTATGTCCGAAGTATGAGAGATGAAGTTTGGCCATCTTGGCCTCCAAGGAGCACTCTGGCTGCACTTCTTCCAACACAGATCTGTTGGTTCTT
>NW_006408664.1:5949470-5950629 GCF_000296735.1 Chrysochloris asiatica | reverse complement strand
TCTGGATATGTTCTTTTTTACAATGAATGCAACACCATTCTTCTTCAATTTGTCATTCCCGACATAGTAAACCATGTGGTTGTCAGATTCACAACGGCCAATACCAGTCCATTTCAGCTCATTAATGCCTAAGATATTGATGCTCATGCGTTCCATTTCAGTTTTGACTTTTTCCAATTTTCCTAGATTCATGCTTTGTACATTTCCATGTTCTGATTATTAATGGTATTTACAGATGTTTTTTTCTTCATTTTGAGTTGTTCCCCATCAACAAATGAAGGTCCTGCAGGATTTACTCCCATTGGCTTTACTCCATTCATGTCATCATGGTCAACTCTACTTTAAGGAGGCAGCTCTTCCCCAGTCACATTTTGAGTGGTTTCCAACCTGAGGGGCTCATTTTGCAGCACTATATCTGACAGTGTTTCTCTGCTATTCATAAGGTTTTCAGTGACTAAATATTCGGAAGTAGTTTGTCACTCCTTCTTCCTAGTCTGTCTTTGCCTGGAAGCTCATCTGAAACCTGTCAACCATGGGTGACCCTGCTGGTATTTAAAATACCAGTGGCACAGCTTTCAGAATCACAGCAACTCACAAGCCACCACAGTATGACAAACTGACAGATGAGTGGTGGAGAAGACACATTAACAACCTGTGTTAATGTGTCTTGCTGGAATTGAAGAACACTTGAAATACTTACGGATTAAGATTAAAGACTACAGTCTTCAGTATGGTTTGCAACTTAATGAAAAAAATATATATATCTTCACAACTGGACTAATAAATACCATCATGATAAACAGAGATCATATTAAGGTTGTAAAATATTTCATTTTTGTTGGATCCACAATCAACACTCAAGGAAGCAGCAATTAAGAAATCAAATGATGTATTGCATTAGACAAATCTACTGCAAAAGACCTCTTTATAGGCATGGGAGGAAGAATGGAATATATATATGCATATATATTAGATAAATAGATAGGAGTTTGAGAGAGGATATTTGTACACAGGGAGGAAAGAGGGTATTTGTACATAGGGAGGAAGCAGGACAACAGTTGTTGAATGGAGAGGATTGCAATCATTGATATGAAATAAATTGTATGATTTGTTCAATGTAAAACTGATGATCTTATATGTAAGCCTTCAACTCCATTTA
>NW_006408664.1:5918084-5943682 GCF_000296735.1 Chrysochloris asiatica | reverse complement strand
CTGACTGTGAGGGTCGGAAATATAAAGGTAGATGTTTTGTAACAAAAGGAAGGGAGTGATTGATTTTTCAGTCCAGAGGCAGAGGTCCCTGGGACCATCAAGGGAGAAGAGCAGAGTGCGGGACCCTACCCAAAGAAACAGTGACACCAGAATTGGGGCAGAGACAATGACACGGACAGATGGAGTAGCTGGGGACACTGGACTCAGGAAGGAGACTGTAATCATTGCAATGAAATGAAATATGATAAGATGAATGTAAAACTGATGCTTTCCCATGTAAACCCACAAATTCACAATAAAAACTTTGAAAAAAAAAAAAAGACCAGTTTCTGGAGAAGGACCTCATGCTTGGTAAAGTAAAGGGTCAGTGAAAAAGACGAAGACCCTCAATGAGATGGATTGACACAGTAGCTGCAACAGTGGGCTCAAACATAGGAACGATTGTGAGGCTGACACAGGACTGTTGGTCAGTACTTCATTCAGTCGTCCATAGTGTCACTATGAGCCAACACTAATTCAGTGGCACCTAACAGCAAATAGATGTACTTTATTGTGTTTATACATGCTTTCCTTGTCTTTATCAGCTTTTAGTAGCCTCAGGCATTTGTTGGTGTTCCTTGGCTTGTAGTTGGATCCTCCCATGATGTTTTTCCCTGTGGTCCCTGATTTAGTGTCTGCTGATCTCTTTTATAGACACTAGGCATAAGATGGAGGGTCAGAGAAAAAGAGGAAGACCCCCAGTGAGGTGGATTGGCCAGGTGGCAGCATCGATGGACTCAAGTGTGGCAACAGTAGTGAGGTTGGCCCAGGATAGGACATTGTTTTGTTCTGCTGTGCATAAGGTCACTATGAGTCAGTGCTGACTCGATGGCACCTAACAACAACAACAACAACAAGTCATATAGAAAAAGTCCTGGGTGATGACAATTATTTAGATGCTTAATTATTAACTAAAGTCCTGGTGTGATGCTGTTAAATAAGCACTGGACTACACAATTGGTTTGAACCGCAGAGTCGGCAGTTCGAACGAACCTTATACAGGTTCGCTATGAGTAGAAACCTACTTGATGGCATTTAACAACAATTATTAACTGGAAGGATGGTGGTTTGAATCCACCCAGAAGTGCCTCTGAAAAAAGCCCCAGTGATATGCTTCTGAAATTCTCAGCCTTAAAAACCCTATGGAGTACAATTCTACTCTGCACATATGGGGTCAGGTTTGCCATAAGCCAGAACTGACTTGGACGCAAAAGTTCACAGGTAATGAACAAATAATATAGGAAAGGACCCACCCATGTTAAGAATGACTTAAATGATAATATCTTCAAAGAAATACCCTGTTTCCAAATGAGGTCACATTCACAGGTACAGGGGCTAAGCTTTTAACATACCTTTTTTGGGGCACACACTTCAACCTAAATAGTAGTATAGACCTGAGTCATAATTATGAGAAGTATAACAAGATCACATAAGTCATTTTTCAACTTTGGTTAAAAGAGTCACACTTTAGCTGTGTCATTCTGCCTTGACATGATAGAAAAATGTAAATTTTATAGCTCTGGTTATCACAAAGACTGAGTTATACAAGTTCTATACCCTCTCGATCTGTACATCCTAAACTAGGCAATGTTGCAGACAGACATATACTACCAGGGGTTTATCAAATAGATTGACTTGAATATAAATGGCTTAATTCATGCTCAGTAGAAAAGTCACTTTCTTTAGAAATTTTACTTGAAGACTACTGAACTTCTTTCCTGCTTTAACACTACTTTACGGTTGGTAAACCCTCCTTCTCATTATTTGGCTAAATTCAAACCATGTCTCAAGGTTTACCATGCCTTTATGATCCCTTCCTGAATCATTTCCTGGAGCCATCCCCTCCTCTGAATTCCTGTAGTACTTGCTCACTGTACCAAAGGGGCTGCTAGTCTTTGTGCTATTAGTACAAGGTGCCTCTTCTGGACAAAGAAATTAAAAAGTTTCCTCTTGTAAGCAGCACAGTCTGTGGTAAATTGGCTTGGCCCTTGAGGCTCCTTAAGTCAAAGAAAAATAAGGCCGTGGGTGTAGTCATAGAAACAGAGTAAAGTTTAGGAAGTGATGTAGGCTTAGATTTCAGTGGCTGCTTGCCATCTTGACTGGATGGCTTTGATCTGAACACACATTGCTTTCTTTATTCCATCAATCTGCTTTTTAGCCACTGTTTGTTGGTTGTGGTGGCAGATACTAGCTGAGTGGGAAGGCTCCAAACATTTGCTTGTTCATCTGACAGCCATCTGTAATGTTGACCTTGTTTGGAATTGCAGTGCAATAAATTACTTAATATGACCCTTCTCGCTATGGTCTTTGCAACTGTCACCAAATGACTGAGTGGGACTATGCAAATGAGATGTTTGTGGCCCATGAAGAGAATGGGATAGCTTGCTAATAATGTAAATATGTGCATGGCACACTTGTGGGTTTTGGAACTATGCAAATGAGGTTATGGAAGTCTAACAAGAGGCTTGGTCAGTTTATCATTCCTCTGGGCTTAAAAGAGAGACAACGATAGAGCACAGAGGGCATCTGACTATCACCAAGAAGAAGAGATAGGAACAGAGAATGCCATTTGGATCTGTGTACTAGTTTTGGAAAACTCATAGACCCAGCAGACAGAGTTGTAACACTGGAGATGACAAGAAACAACGGCAGAGAAACAGTTGCGACAGAAGCAACCAAACCAGCAGATTGACAAGAGATGGCCCTTGGAACAAGAAAGTTGAGTGTCTACAGGAAGGAGGATTGCTGGCAGAGTAGGGTACCTTTGGGCATTTATAAGTGGAGCTAAACAGTATGCACTCACCCAGGACAGAGACAAGGACCGGAGAAAGACCTGCCTGTGGGTATGGCTGAGAAGAGGCTGTCTAGATAGAAGAACTATATTCTGAGTCCTTTCTGATCCTGTACTGTAACCTGTTGTTGTTGTTGTTGTTGTTGTTGTTGTTGTTGTTGTTGTTAAGTGTCCTTGAGTCGATTCAGACCCATAGTGACTCTGTATGGAGTTTCTGAGGAACAAACTGGTGAGCTTGAACTGCCGACCTTGCAGTTCAAACAGCTTTGCAGTCTGGCACATTAACCCACAGCGCCACACTGTAACCTGTTACTTCCCTAATAAGCCTGTTATAGTGAGTATGGTCTGTGAGTTCTGTGTGGATATTGCAACAAATTATCAAACCCAGCAGAGAAATAGAGAGTGCCTTGGGAGGGACAGGTGTCAGAAATGGTAAAAAGATTTAGAGAAAGATGTCCAACCTTTGTCTCATAGAAATCAGCCTTGAGCTGTGGAACCTTATAATGAGCCTCCTCAACCCTTGTGAAGACATCAGAGGCCTCCTCCATCACTCCATTTTTTTAAAAGTTTAAAAGTTTTTTCAAAAAATATACTTATTGGCTTTTAGATTTCTCTTCCTCTTTTTCTTTGCTTTATGTTATGCCAATTGATCATGGTGTCCCTTGAGACTATGGCACTGAGCACCCAGGCTAGCAACCCATTTCCTTAAGATTTTTGATAATATCTGTTTTCATCATTTTGCACTCGGCACTGTAGGATAAGCACTCAACCACAGGGAAAATTTGAACCACAAGATAGGCCATTCAAACTCACCAGCTGCTCCTTGGAAACCCTATACAGGGTTGCTATGAATCAGAACTGACTCAACGGCACTTAACAACAACAACAATGCCCACAACAATGCCCACCACATTCATAGTTGTATTTGCAGGAAAGGTAAATAAATACTCATGTAAAAATATCCTCTTTCAAACGCTCACCTATTTATAGGTATACTCGCACTCTTCCTCTCTACCCATTTAACTTGTGACTTTGTCCATGTAACTAAGGACTGTATATCTCTATAGAGGCAGTCTGCCTCATCTTTATTCCATAAAGTAGCCAGTGGGTTCAAGTCACTGACCTTTTGGTTAGCATTCAAGCACTTTAACCACTGTGCCATCAAGGTTATGAAAAAGATTAATCTGGAGCCATGTAATTAGTTGCCATTTTATATTTGTGGACCTTTTTATCTGTGAAGTAGTTAATATATAACATAATTTAAAAGTCAAACCTTTTTCATTAATATAAAAGATACCAGCTAAGGAGAGAAGCCAGGGAATGTTGGGCCCGCTGAGAAAATGAACATTACTTCAAAAATAGTTCAAAATATCATACTAAACTGTCTTTAAATTGAGATTGACATTTGGTTAAGTTTTTCTCTGTACATTCTGTTATATTGTGAATTGACCATTTGTGGTCTCTTAGATCTTAATAACTCATCTGTCCATTTGTTGTATGGTGGTACTTTGTATGTTGCTACAGTGCTGGAAGCTATGCCATCTGTATTTCAAATACCAGCAGGACACCCATGGTGGTAGATTTCAGGGGAGCTTCCAGACTGATTCAGACTTGGAAGACCTGAAAATTAGCCAACAGAAACCTTATGGGTCAAAATAGAACATTGTCCAATTCATTTGTTTTGACACATCATTGTTGTTGCTGTTGTTAACTGTCATCAAGTCAGTCCCAACTCATAGTGACCCCAAATAGGATTTCCGAAGAGTGGCTGATGGGTTTGCAGCACAGTGCTTATCTATACCAGGATGTCATTAGGAAGACTCAATAGGTAGAGGAGGACATCATGTTTGATACAGGACAAGTGAGGGCATGGGAGATCCTCAGTAAGATGGATTTGCACAATAGTCACAACAGTGAACTCTAACATACTAGTGGTTGTGGGAATAACAAAGAACCAGGCAGTATTCTGTTCTGTTGTGCATAAACTTGCCATGAATCCAAGTAGACTCAATGGCAGCTAACAACAGCAACAGATCTTAATGATGAAAACGGACTGGAAACCTGTAGTATATTTCTGCACAAACTTCTGGGAACCATACATTTTTTATGCAAGTTCCTGCCTGTATCTATTCACATTCACAGTAAATACAATTAAGCTCTCTTGGCTGACCCTCCCTGCCAGTTGTTATAATTGCTACCCCCTTAGTTCTGATAGTTATGTGCTGCCATCAGCCTCTCTTGCTTCAGAACCCCGTCATCCCCATTGTTAATAATAAACACAACTCTGTAACACCTTTCTTAGCATAGTCGTGCTGGTGACCTTCTCAAAGGCACATTCCTGATGGCCTTAGTGAATGAATTGTCCTCTGGGCCCTACCATAAAATTTCATCCTCAGTGGTTCTTCAGGTCTCATATAATATGCCCATTGCAGTATGCCCACTTCCCTCAGCCTTTTAACTCCTTCTTCCATCATCTGCCATGGCAATGATTTTCTGCCAACGCATTTCTATTTTGCTCAGCATATACACCACTGCTTTCTCCAGATTTCTAAAAGCAAAGTGAGGGTAATTAACAGTTAAAACCTAAGTGTGTTGGCTCTGGGAGTTTAGTCAGAAATGCATTACAGTGTTTTAATGGGTCTGCTGTGTGCCAGACCGAGCTAAAGCCGTATTCTAAGACCCTTTGGGAAATCCAAGGCAAGCCAGCCATGTCCTCCTCTGCCTGCATCTCTCCTTTGTCTAAGTGTTGACATTATTGGTCCCTGCTGGTATTCTAGTGAGAAAAATGTGTTCAAATAAATGCATAGTTGAGTGGTTATCTGGCATCTAGCTAGTACTTACAACATGTTTGTAGAACATGTAAGGGAATTGTCATTGGCAGATTTGTGTCCCCTAAGAAAATATGTTGAAGTCCTAACCCTGTGAATGTGATCTTATAGCATCTTTGCTATCTGCACAACACTTTTAAGACTGGTCAGTGAAGACTTTAATCTTAACACTTAAATTACAATGAAATCATTAGGGGGTCCTTTACAGTTTTATGATTGATGTTCTTATAAGAAGAGAAAAAGAGACTCGAGAGATACACAGACAGATTGCCATGTGGAAATTGAGGCAAAGATTAAATTATGTTGCCACAGGTCAAGGAAGACCTGGGACACAAGGAACACAAGGAACACCAAAATTAAAATAGGCAAGGAAGGATTTTTCTCTAGCACTGTCAGAGATAACGTGACCCTGCCAACATCGTAATTTCAGATTCTAGTCTACTAACTGTAAGAGAATAAACTACTATTGCTTTAAGCCACCCGACTTCTGGTGCTTTGTTTTAGCAACTCTAGAAATTAAAACAGGAAGGAAGGGATGAAACCTAGTTGTGTGTATTACCAAATTAAGCTGAAGTCCAGGTTGAAGTGGAATCAAGTATTCTTGGAAGATGCACCAAAATAGGCAAGTTAGCACAAGACATGTGGCACCCACCCTACCAATCTTCCTGATTACTGTATGTTGTATAGAGTACCTGAAGGCTGAAGTTTTTTCCTAATCCAAAGTATGTAGACACTGTACCCAAGAAAGGAAAGCAAAACTGGAGCCAGACGATCCAGGAGCACCCAGGCAATTTCCTTGCTAGAAAGAACAGAGGGCTATGTTTCTGACAAGAGAGACAAAAAGAGGATTTCTTTCAATACAGTCACCTCCTTTCCTTGCTTCACTAGACTTTCACAACCAGCCTTGGAACAAGGCACTGAGACAGGGCTTTTTAGCTGTGAATGCTCACAGATACAAATTCTCATTTACCTTTTTTTAAAAATTGCCATTAAAATACACCACCTCAACAATTTCTACATGGGCAACTTAACAACATTATGTTCTACAAGTTGTGCACCCATTCGTGCTGTCCTTTTCCAAATCATTCCGTCATATTAAAATAAACTCAATGGTCCCTAAGTAAAAACTCCCTTTCCTCTCTTCCCTTCCACCCCTGGTAACCACTAAAAATCTTTGGCTACTCTGCAAGGTAGGTGATTCAAGCTCACAAGCTGCTCCTCAGAAACCCAATACATGGTTGCCATGAGTTAGAACCGACTTGATGGTACTCATCAACAACAACTATATATTTGCTTATTTCATATAAGTGATATCATACAGTATCTGTGCTTTTCGGACTCATTTATTTCTTTTCGCATGATGTTTTCAAGGTTCATCCGTGTTGTGATGTGCATCAGGACTTCATTTCTCTTTATGGCTGAGTAGGATTTCATAGTGTGTACAGACCACATTTTGTTTATCCATTCATTTGTTGATGGGCATTTAGTTTTTTCTACCTTTCGCCTATTGTGAAAACTGTTTCAAGGACCATTGTTGTACATGTTTCTGTTTGTGTTTCTGCCTTCATTTATTAACTTTTGAATCCTCGTGGTTAGGGAACATGTCTGTTGTTGTTGTTGAGTGCCGTCGAGTCGGTTCCGACCCATAGCGACCCTGCACAGGGTTTCCGAGGGTGTAAATCCTTACGGGAGTAGAAAGCCTCATCTTTCTCCCGCGGAGCGGCTGGTAGTGTCGAACCACTGACCTTAAGGTTCGCAGCCCGATTCGTAACCACTACACTACCAGAGCTCCTTAGGGAACATGTCTACTCATCTCTAAAAAAAAAACCTGCTTGCCTGTTTGCACTGAACCACCTTCTTTTTCAGGGCCTCTGACTGGGCAGGAAGAGACTATCCTCATACCTCTCTGTTTGCCACCTCAAAAATTATAATCTCCTTCACTCAATTCATAATTAAAAAGTTTTAAGAATTTATCATCTACGACTCTTGCTCCAGAAAACGCTAGAAACATCCACCTCATATCATAAAAGACAGATTCTCTAGAAAGAATAGGGTTTTATTCATGCTTTCAAATGTTGATCTCCCCCTCTGCTGAGCATGAATGATTCACAGTCTCAGGAAATACTACTTTCTGGAAATCACCACTCCCACACATCTTAAGAAACAAGGCTATTTCAGTGATTCATTGATGCAGCTTTAAACCATGACACCTTAAAGCCTTGAAACAGGTATGTTCTGTTAGGATTCAATAGGAGCTGTGTTAGTGGCCAGGTATTTGTGAAGACAAAAGGAAGATCAGCTTGATTTAGAAGCTTTACTCAGTGAAGGTGACATTCACCTTTTGGTTCTCACCTGAATCTATGAGGAGCACTTCAAAAGCTCCTCAGAGCAGTCACAGGCTTTATGAATCACATAACTGATTCATTTTCATTTTTTAAAAAAGTTATTAAGCAGTTACCAAAAACTAAGGAGTTACCAAAAAAAAGTTATTAAGGAGTTACCAAAGGGAAATTTTGCATTGCTTTCGTATCTTTTATTAATGTACAAGAAAGTTTAAAGAGAATTAGAACTCTGAGTCCAGAGATGATCTTGAGGAAAGGACATATACATATATATATTTTTTTTTTTTTTCATGCCAGCCCTAGTGGGATTATTGGCATATTGCATTGGGCAAACCTGCACTTTCTAAGTGTTAAAAAGCAAAGCTATCACTTTGAGGACTAAGGTGTGCCTGACCCAAGCCATGGTATTTTCTTTTTTTAAAACTTTTTATTGTGGATTGTGTGACGGTTTACAAACAAGATTATCAATTTTACATTCAACAAATCATACCCATTGTTTCATCTCAATGATCACAATTCCCTACATGGAACAACAGTTACCCCGCTTCCTCTCTGTGGTTCCTGTTTCCATTCCACCCTGCTTCCCATCTCTTCTCAGTTTTGTCCTTAGGTACATGTTGCCCTTTTGATTTTGAATGATCCCATAGTGAGCATATCTTACTAATGTTGTTGTCCCCCCTATATACCTAGCTACTGCTTGGCTGAAAGTTACGCCACAAAGGTGAGTTTCATTCCAGAACTGAAGGTTGGCCGAGGACCATAGTCTCAGGTTCCTCCAATCTCTTTTTGACCAGTAAGTCCAGTGTTTGTTGTTGTTGTTGTTGTTTACTATGAATAATTTTGAGTTTTGTTCCACATTTCTCCCATTCTTTCTGGAACCTTCAGAGCCTTTGGTAGTGGTAGCTGAGTACCATCTAGTTCTGGTCTCAGAGTTGTGAAGACTGATGGTCACATGTACCATTTAGTCCATTGGACTAATTGATTCCAACCATCTTCAGTTCTTATCGCTTTTCTTTCTTCTGCACATGGAGAGACCAAAAGCTGCATCTTAGACAGTTCTCTGGGGCACTCAAGATCCCATATACTACTTACCAAAGTAGGATGTAGAACATTGACTTTGTGGACTATGTTATGTCAATTGACCATCGTGTCGTCTGAGACTATACTCCTGAGCTCAGCAACTCATTGCCTTAATATTTTTGATCATATCAAAGATGTTTTCATCATTTTGCTTGCTGTGTGCTCTTCCATATTCATAGTTGTGTTTGCAGAAAAGGCAAAACTACCTATATACAAATATCCCCTTTCAAACTCTTATGTATTTGTTGGATATATATATCCTACTATTCCTCCCTTGCCCAGTCAGCCCATTGTTAGCCATTGTTCAAAGGTTGTGTATATATCACTATTTACTTCTACCCCAAACCATGGCATTTTCAAATACTACATCTACATGTGAAAACTGGACAATAAATAAGGAAGACCTAAGAAGAGTTGATGCCTTTTAATTTTGGTGTTGGTGAAGGATATCGAATATATCATGGACTTCCAGAAGAACAAATAAATCTATCTTGAAAGGACAGCCAGAAAGTTCCTTAGATGTAAGAATGATGCAACTTCATCTCACATACTTTGGACATGTTATTAGGAGGGGTCAACTCCTGGAGAAGGACGTCATGCTTGGAAAAGTAGCAGGTCAGAGAATAAGAGGAAATCCCTGAATGAGATGGATTGACAGAGTATCTGTAACAGTGGGTTCAAACATAGCAACAGTTGTGAGGATGGACCAGAATCAGCAGTGTTTTTGTTCTGTTGTACACAGCAATGCTATGAGTCAGAACAGACTTGACAATATCTGACAACAACAACAACATTAGTGGAACAACTGGGCATTTGCAGAAAAGGTGATTCAAGCTGGCAAAGGTTCAGGAAAGCAGATATGAAGCCTTTTGTCCTATGAAAGTAAATATTTTCTAAAATTGGAATTGACTCTTAGTGGTAAAACAATGGGTAGGAAATTCAAATAAAAGGCAGTCTGTAAAACTCTAATTCCCTCTGCCTTTTGCTTGTAACAGCCAAAATGGATGACTACCAATTGAAATGAAGGGGTCTTATCAATCAGAACACAGACAACATAGCCCCTGGGGGATAGGGCTAAGAGTGAAGTGACCAGCTGATCTGAAGTGCAGGGAGGTATGTGTGAACTCCAAAACTTGAAGTTAGTATCCATTTGACATGGTTTGGATGGCTACTTGACCAGAACTCAAACCAAGGAAGAAAAAAATGTTTGATTCTGTAAATAAATACAAATTGCTATAATTTGATGAACTAGACTTTTGCCTGTGGAAGCAGTGATGCAAAGTTCCAACCAGAATGGAAGGATTCTTCACATCAAAGAACAACCTTGTTTCCTCAGTGTACTGGGTTGATGTTGTTGTTGTTGTTTGTTAAGTGCTGTTGAGTCAGTTCCGGCCCATACTGACCCTGTATAGGGTTTCTGAGGAGCAGCTGGTGAGCTTGAACCACTGACTTCGTAAGTCAAGAGACTTTGGAGTCTGACGCATTAACCCACAGCACCACACCAGGACTCCTGGGTGTGATACTGGGTTGACAGGTATGTGTATGAAGATGTTGACTTAAAATGTGATCGAATAAATTTCCATTTGTGAAAGTCATCCATTTGTGATATTTCTGTTATCACAGCACTAGATAATTCAGACAGAATTTGGTACCAGAAAATCAGGTGCTGTTCTAATAGATGTCTAAAATGTGCAAGTGGTTTTGGAATTGGATAATGAGTAGAGGTTAGAAGAACACTAAACTGCCTAGTAGTAAACACCTAGATTGCTTAGAAAAGACTTGGAATTATGGGTGTCAAAGACAATTCTGTTGGGGTTCAGAAGGAAGTGAGAACACTGGAGACAGCACAGACAGTGAGACGCAATGGCAGAGAAAGCACAGAACAAAAACAGGAGATGAACAACACAAGACAGAACAGATTCCAGCACAAAATGAAAGAGCTGAGCGACTTCTTGGCAGACTGGGGTCAGCCTCTGGGCATTTATCAACAGAGCAAAAGAGCTTTACAACATTTGCTCAAGAAGAGAAGACACCAGAATGACCTTTTCTAAATATGAAGGAGCAAGATAAGAAGAACTGTCTGAGTCTCAAAAGGCCTCTGGGCTTTCAAAGAGTAGACCCATGACCTTTGGTGTTTCTAAGGGTGGAATTACAATTTCCTAAATTTTAAAGAGTCGGCTTTTTCACTAATTCAGTTTCAGAGTGTGGGGTTGTAGTTAAGATAAGGCCTCTGGCCAAAGCTGAGGGGGCAGGGCTGCTATGCCTAAGGGAGCAGAAGAATGGGCTTTCCAGGACAAATAGGATGAGGTCACCACTCCGGTGGACTGGGAGAATGGCGCTGCCCAAAGCCAAGGGAGAAGAGTTGCTATTCCAGGAGTCCTGGAAGACAGAGCTGCAGTCTAGTGTTGAGGGGTCTCTACCCACAATCTAGAATACATGATCAGTGTCCAGAGTCTGCAGGGCAGGGCCATGCCTAAATGGTCTCAAGAACAGAAGATGATTTTCAAGTCTTGAGAGCTGATGTAAATTGTTCTACTAGGCTTTTAACTTGCTTTGTACCTATTATCCCTTTTGTTCTTGTTTATAATGAAAATATCTGCCTTGTAGCCTATTCCACCATTGTATTTTGTAAGGAGATAATATGCATTCTAAATTTACGGATGACAGAAATTTTGCCCCAGGTTGAAATTTGGACCTCAAAGACTTTGAGGGTGAAAGTGGTTTGCATATGGCAAGGACATGTATTTTGGGGGACCAAAAGGTAGAATGTCATAGATTAAATTGTGTCCCCTCAATAGATGTAGCTCAAGAGGGAACGAATCTTTACAGTGAGGATCGTTCCCACCCCCTCAGTACACAGGGTTGACAGGAATGGGCAACTTAGACATTGGCTACCCATAATGGGTTGGAGGTGGGGCCTACAAAGGCATGAAGTGACTGGCTTACAAGCCTTCAAAAGGGAGCCTAGTTTTAGAGGGTGCAGGTGAAGGTAGAATTTCCACTGAGTGGTTTCCAACCTGTCTGGATGGGGCTGATGAAAGGAGATGGGGATAAGAGTGAATAATTGCTATCAGGACTGATTGTGAGTGTTGCAGATGTAAAGGTAGAAGTTTTGTAACAAAAGGAGGGGAGTGGTTGATCTTGAGCACAGGACCCTGGAACCATCAAAGGAGAAGAGCAAAGTGCAGGACCCTATCCAAAGAAGCAATGACACCAGAGATGGAGGCAGAGGCAATGACGTGGAGAGATGTAGCAGCTGGGGACTCTGGACTCAGGGAGGGAGAGGGTCTGTGTGCTGTTGGCTGGGGAGCAGGCTTGCAGTGTGTACACTTTTGTTGTTTTAATGGTTAAATATTCCTGAGTGTTTGGGTGTACATTTAAAAAAAAACAAAACAGAAGGAATGGAAGGAAAAAAAAAAAAAATTGTGTCCCCCTCAAAACATATGTCAGTATGGCTGAGCCATTCGTAGTTATAGGATGATCCCTTCGATGTGATATGGTGTGATAAACCATAAAGAGGATTTAAGGTGGGATTGTTGTTAAATTCGGTCAAGTCAATTTCATATGGTTTCCAAGGCTGCACATCTTTTGAAGTCTTGGTGTGGCGCTGTGGGTTAATGTGCTGGACTGCAAAGTAGGCTTGGACCACAAGGTCAGAGGTTCAAGCTCCCCAACCGCTCCTCAGAAACTCGGAAACCCTATACGGGGTCGCTATGAGTTAGAACCAACTCAATGGCACTTAGCAACAACATCTTTTCAGGAACAGAAACCCCCTCTTTCTTCTGCAGAGTGTCTAGTAGACTCAAACCACTGATCTTGTGGTTTGCAGTCCAGTGCTTATCATTCAGAGTAACTGTGCTACGAAGGGTGGAATGTTGTTGTTGTTATGTGCCGTGGAGTTGGTTCCGACTCACAGCGACCCTGTACTGTGCTTCGGAGGCTATAAATCTTTACGGGAGCAGAAAGTCTTGTCTTTCTCCCACAGCACAGCTGGTAGTTTCGAACTGCTGACCCTGAGGATAGCAGCCCGATTCATAACCACTACGCTACCAGAGCTACACCACCCTTAATACCACCACACTCCTGATCCAATGTACAAGATTTCCAAGGCTGTGGCATGCAACAACTTTTCTTTTACAAGAGATAGAAGGAAAGAGATATGAGTAGAGAAAAAGAAACCCAAGAAAGAGTAGCCAGTAGTGGACTGCATCCTTCGGACCTGGGATCCCTGCACTATGGAGTTCCTAAGCCCAAGGAACAGTTAATGTTGTCAAGACACATGGCAATCTCCAAGAAAACCTGGGCCTACAGATGCTTAAAGAAGACAAGGCCCTTTCCCCAGAGTTGGCACTCTAAATTTGGACTTCTAGCCTCCTAAATTGTGAGAGAATAAATTTCTGTTTGTTAAAGTCACCAACTTGTGATATTTCTGTTATAACAGCACTAGATAATTAAGACACTGACCATACTTGGAAATACGGGTATCCTTTGTTGTTTTAATGAGATTGTACCAGAATAGGGTGGGTCCTAAACCTATTTACTTCTGGTGATGGTGGTGGTGATATGTTGTGGAGTTGGTTCCAACTCATAGCAATCCTACATAGGGTTTCCAAGGCTATAAATCTTTTTGGGAGCAGAAAGCCTCATCTTTCTCCTTGGAACAGCTGATCATTTCGAACTGCTGACCTTGAGGTTAGCAGCCCAACTTGAAAAAATTATGTTATCAGAGCTCTTTTATCACTTCTGAGTTATGTCTTATTAAAAAAAAAAGCAAAATAGACAAAGGGGGCAGACAACACAGATGCATTTGTAAGCATCAAAGATACCCAAGGGATCACTGACAGTCACCAGAACCCTGGAAAGAGGGTTGTTGTTGTTGTTGTTGTTAAGTGCCTTCGAGTCGGTTCCAACCCATAGCGACCCTGTAAAGGGTTTCCGAGGCTATAAATCTTTATGGGAGCAGAAAGCCTCATCTTTCTCCCGGAGAACAGCTGGTAGTTTTGAACTGCTATCCTTAGGGTTCGCAGCCCGATTTGTAACCACTACGCTAAAAAATTGGCATAGTCAAGACCTTGATTTGAAATTATAGCCTCCAGAAATATAATGCAATAAATATCTGTTCTTTAAAGCCTCCCACCTGTGGAAATTTTTTTATTACGTAACACTTGGAAACTAAGGTATAAGTGATAAAATTACCATTGTCAGTCCTTAGTGCTCACAGAAAAAAACTCACACCAAATTATGAAAGAAATTTTCCCTAAACTAATAGATCCTTACCTAATCCCTAAACTTCATTCTAATCCATTTCCTTTCCGTCCAAATCAAATGTGTGGCTATGGATTCAAAATAAACAGTGCTGATTTGGAGAGCACAAAACTTTGAACAGAAAAAAGAGAAAGCCAGATGTTATTGTTAAAGGGATAACTATGCATATCTTTAACTCAAATTAAATGTAAACTGAAAAAAAAAAAAAAAAACCCAACACTGCCATTAAGTTGATTCAGTTTCATAGCAACATTACCAGAAGACAGGTGTAGCTAAAAGACAAGTGGCTTAAACTTAGATAACTTCCTCTTTGTAAGGGTGGATTTGTCCTAATAAACTAATACCTGATAAGACTGAAAATGCAGGAGTAGTCATGTGGCTGCTGCAATCTAATCAAAATACAAGCAGCCAGATGGTGACTGTGCCCAAGATTGTGAGTTGGAGAAAACCTGTGACTCAGGTCTGCCCGTCTGTTCAGGGACAAGTTCCCAACACACATCCAGGCTTTCTAGTCTTTTCACATTTTCAGCCACATACCCTAATTATCTTCTAGCAAATTTTCTTTCTTCCGCCAGACCCTCCTAACTTTCCCTAAATCAGGCTCTGGTACTCTGCAGGGTCACTGTCAGAAGAAGTCTGGCCATTCTGGCATCTAAAGAGTATTCTGGCTATACTTCTTCCAATACAGATTTGTTTGTTCTTCAGACAGTCCATGGCATTTTAATATTTTCCTACCATAACTCAAATACACCAACTCTTATACAGTTTCCTTATTCATTATCCAGTTTTCACATGCATATGAGGCTACGGAAAATACCATGGTTTGGGTCAGGCACACATTAGCCCTCAAATTGACATCTTTGCTCTTCAACACTTTAAAGTCTTGTGCAGCAGATTTGCCTAATGCAATTTGTTCTTTGATTTCTTGATTGCTGCTTTCCTGAGTATTGATGGTTGATCCAAGCATAAAGAAAGCTTGACAACCTCAACCTTGATGTTATTTATTGGTCCAATAGTGAGGATTTTTGTTTTCTTTACATTGAGGTGCAACCCATAGCAAAGACTGTGGTCTTTGATCTTTATCTGTAAGATTACACAAACACATTTTGCTTTTTCAGGTGTTTTGAATTCCAATCTTGAAAAATCAGGGAGCACACAAGCAAAATAAGAGATAAAAGTTTCAGCCCTAGTGCATGCTATATACATGGACTTAACAATGCCCTCTCCAACCCACAGGAAGGAAAAGAGGTGACCTGAGTACCAATGCAGAAGGGTCACTCAGTCCATTTCCATGGTGTGGGACAGCCTTCACTTGAATCAGAGAGCTTCCCTACTGTGTTAGGCCAGACACTCTGTGGAACTCACAGCCTGTTGTCACACCCAAACAACTCATTGATTCATGGAATAAATATTTATGCATGCCCTCACATTTATTTCCTAGGGTTACTATAACATGTTGTTGTTGTTGTTATGTGCCGTGGAGTCAGTTCCTACTCATAGCAACCCTGTGCAGGGTTTCTGAGGCTGTAAATCTTTATGGGAGCAGAAAGCCTCATCTTTCTCCTGTGGAACAGCTGGTATTTTCGAACTGCTGACCCTGAGGTTCGCAGCCCGATTCGTAACCACTATGCTACCAGAGCTCCTTACTATAACATATTGCCCACAAAGTAGGTGGGTTTGAACAGCAGAAAGTTATTGTGTCACAGTTGAACTGCTAAAAGTTTGAATCCATGGTGTTCACAGGGCCAAATTCTCTTTACAGGTTATAAGGAACATTCTTTTTTTGTCTCTTCCAACTTCAAATAGTGCCAGACATTTTTTGGCTTACAGCTGCAACATAACAACATCACCATATGGCTGTCTGTCCTCTGACTTTCTGTATCTTGTCTCCTTATAGGACACCTCTCAGATTGGATTAGGACTCAACCTTATCCTGATATGACCTCATGGTAACTGATAACATATTCAAGGCTCCTATTTCCAAACAAAGTCACATTCACAGATACAAGGGATTAGGACTCCCAATACATGTCTTGGGGCCACAATTCAATCCAAAGGAGTCTCTATGTACCAGGTCAAGTTCTCTTGTGTAAGTGGTGTTCTCACTCTCAAGCATGCCTTTTGCCCCTATATTCTCTGATCATGAAACTAAATACAAGTCTCTTTCTCTTTGTTTCTCTCCTTCACCTTCCCTACACCTCTCTCTCTCTTTTCTTCTCTCTTTCTCACACACCCACCACACACATGCATACATACTTCTTATATGCTGTTAGACTTTGGCTTATTACTTTCAAAACTACATTATAAATCTTCCATCATCCAGAAGTCTTCCTTGTGAGTTTTACATAAAATACCCCAATATTCCACTCTTACACACTTCCACTTTCCAGTTTCATCATTTCCTCATTCCACAGTACCTTTCCTTCTATCCTTCTATCTCATAGAAATGCCAAGAACTTTAACCTCCATTGACTTCTTGCTATGGTCACAAGTTTCCTAACTCGTCTTCCTGCTTTCCATATCTTTGCTACTCAAATCTTTCTCCACCCTACCATCATAGACGCTGTTGTTGTGGTGTGCCATCAAGTCTATTCTGACTCATAATGATCCTGTCTAGGGTTTCCAAGAAGTGGCTGGTGGTATTGAACCACTGCCCATGTCACTAACAGTCCAATGTTTATTTTACAGTGCCACACAAGGACTCAGAGATATGCAACTAAAATTGCCTTTGCTCAAGCCACTGACCCAAATCCTTATAAATCATAACAATCCTTAATTATTTTCACTACTTTAATGTGTTACTGAATCCTGCTGGCTAGGATTTTGTTGAGAATTTTTGCATCTATGTTCATATTGTTCTATAGTTTACTTTCTTAGTGATGTCCTTCCCTGGTTCTGGTATGAGGGTTATGCTTGCTTCATAGGATATATTAGAGAGTTTTCCGCCCTTTTCTATATTCTGGAATAATTTGAGTATTTCCACTTCTTTAACGTTGACGTGATCTCTTATGTCTTGGAAACTTCAGCCTGTGTTATATATTCTCACAACCAGATTATCCTTTCCTCTCCCCACCATGGGTGAGCTCACATTTTGCATCAAGATTGTAGCCTGTTCATCACCTCCTCTACGAAAGCCATACCCCAACCCACAGAATCCCAAGTTTGCTTAGCTTTTTCACAATACTTCTCAATATTACTTGTCTTTTTCACTTGAAATGATGGATAAAAACAACTTCTGCATTTATTTGTGTAAGTATAACTCAATCAAAGCAGCAAGCACATCAAGTATTCAATCCCTGCATCTTACCAAGTTAAAATCAATCCCTGGATACTGGGGACTTTGTCTCTTTGTCAATATCTTGAATATATCTGTAGTGAAATATAGAATGTTTCACTTTTCAGAATTACTCTTGATGAGCATTGTATTTGTTTAATAGGTAAACAACTTGAGAAAAATTTGGGACACCTAGGGATTGCTCGATTTACATAGGAGTCTCTAAAAGGAATGACTCTGATACCTGCATTATCTAACATGGTAGTCACTAGCCACATGTAGTTTTGTACATAGTAAATTGAGGATTTCGAGAGAGAAAAACAAAGACCACTTCTGTAGATGATGCAAATTTTATTAAGTGTAAAAGGAATGCCACATATATTGTATTTTATTTGAGTTGACCTCTACCGCTGGTAAATTTATGTGACTCTTTTTTGTCTCATTTAATGCTTAAGTTTTGTGTGTCTTATCTCAGAAAACTGTGACTCTCGGTTGTCATTTGTTGTTGTTTTCCTTAGGAGGCAATCTTTTAAGACTACTTGCTGTGCTCATGGTTCTATGAGCTACTTTGGGAAACTTTAATATAAATTGATAGGTTTTAAAAATGTACTAAAATAGATCAATAAGCACTTATAAAAGCTTAATAGTCCAATATTTCCAGGAATTAATGAAGGTGAATTCATTCTGACAAAAATGTTTATGTTCTGTAACATGTCAAACTTTAAAGTAAAACATAAGCTAAATTGAACACATGGATTATGTTTGTTTTAAATATATATATATTGTCCTACAATGAAAGAGACTGGCTATTCTCAAATGAGAAAGAGAAAAGAAACATTTAGATGAAAATGGCAAAACTGATAGATGGTTAGAGGAAAGGTAAGTTGTTGTTGTTGTTGTCAGGTACCATTGAGTCGGAACCGACTCATAGCGACCCCCTGCACAGCAGAACGAAACAATGTCCGATCCTGGGCCAACCTCACTACCGCTGCCACACTTGAGTCCATCAATGATGCCACCTGGCCAATCCATCTCGTTAGGGGTCTTCCTCTTTTTCTCTGACCCTCTACCTTACCCAGCATGACATCCTTCTCCAGTGACTGTTTCCTCCTGACAATATGTCCAAAGTATGAGAGATGAAGCTTAGCCATCTTGGCCTCCAAGGAGCACTCTGGCTGAACTTCTTCCATGGTTCTTCTGGCAGTCCATGGCACCCTCAGTGTTCTCCTCCAACACCACAACTCAAAGACATCAATTCTTCTACAATCTTCCTTATTCACTGTCCAGCTTTCACATCCATATGAGGTTATTGAAAATACCATGGCTTGGGTCAGGTGCACCTTAGTCCTCAAGCTGACATCTTTGCTCTTCAACATATCCAGATCAGTCATGAGGTACAATGCTGTAAGTGATAGGAAAATATCCATGTGCCTACAGGGAAGCCCAATTAATACCACTATTATTCAAATTTATGCACCAACCACTAAAGCCAGTGAAGATGAAATAGAAGAATTCTACCAACTTCTTCAATCTGAAATGGATCAAACATGCAGTCAAGATGTATTGCTCATTACTGGTGATTGGAATGCAAAAGTAGGGAGCAAAGAGGAAGGACCAGTAGTTGGAAAATTTGGACTTGGCGATAGAAATGATGCTGGAGAACAAATGATAGATTTCTGCAAGACAAGTGATTTGTTTATTTCAAATACCTTCTTTCGACAGAATAACAGACGACTATACACATGGACTTCGCCAGATGGAACACATAGAAATCAAATTGACTACATCTGTGGAAAGAGAAGATGGAAAAGCTCCATATCATCAGTGAAGACAAGACCAGGGGCAGACTGTGGAACAGACCATCAATTACTGAAAGTACAAAGTTAAATATATTAAGGAAAGAAGATTAAACTTTTGCCAGAAAAATACATACACACACAGATCCATATATATCTGTGATTTGGGTTAAATAACACATATGTTTTTCATTTAAAGGATTATGCTATAGTATAATATAGTATGTAGCAAAGATAAGGAATTTAGAAATTTTGTTAAAATCTTTTAGTTTGATATAATCAAGGTTCTTGTATGTTCACTAAATGTTTGATGGATTTATTTATAGAATTTCTAAGAACTCAAATATTGAACAACAAAACAATTAGGTTTCTCACTATTAAAGTAACATATTTTTCTTTAATTGCTAAGTTAAAGAACGTTATTCTTTATACAATCTGCCTTGAAGGCAATAGAATCAATTACTGAATCAAAATAAACTTACATGGTTTTGGAAAAATAAGATCTTTACCTTTTAAAATCTTTGATTTAAATTAACTTAAATATTGTTTTTCAATGATCTATATTAAACTCCTAACAACTTTGAAATTGTGTAGAAAACCATAAAACATTTATTTCTGTTTTATAAAAGGAAAAAAAGGGATTTATTCAATGTTATGAATTATATGGAAAATGTCAAATCATGGAAAGTGCCAAATTTTCTTTGAGTCAATATTCATATGCCTGTTACTAAATAACAAGCACAAGATATTATATCATAATTTTATTGTTTCAGCTGCTAACCTAGTTAAACCTTGTTTTCTTTAAATCTAGGATTTTCAAAGCCAATGGTTTTAACAAGGGAATTTGTATCTTGACCCATAAAGTTTTCATCATCTCTCAAACTTGATCATCTTAGTATATTCTGTATATATCCTCACTATGTGTTATTATGTCTTAAGATTGTTAAGTGCTATATCTGAAGCTCTTTGGAAATAAAGTTGGCCTTATGGTTAGAGATATCTTTGTCTAAAGTTATATTTGATTTTGCTTTTCTGTGCATTAATTTTGCAGTTAATTCCCATCAAGTCTTCTCACTTTTAAGAAGTATTGTTATATGTTAACCATAGCCATTTGCAAACCTGTCATTCACAGATAAATGTTAGCTTGTTGGTTCATTGAAACCCCAACAAGAGTAGACTACATCAGACTCATAAAGAAGAGCATAATATTTCAAATGTGGAAATTATCGGATAAAATCAAGAATTGCAGGACCCTTATGTGAAGAAGCTGATGAGGTTTTCAGACTACTACTTCTGATCAAAAATTGCATGGAACCAAAATTAACTACATTAGAATGAGTAAGCTGAAAAAATTACTGTAAGGCTTAGAGTATTGGTGATGTTCACTATTCTATTGTCTACATACAAGAAAACATTTTTTCTCTTTCCTTCATTAGTCCAAATCTACATTTAAATAATACAATCATTTGACTTCTATTTTTGTTAGAATAATAATACATGTCAAAACTTTATGCATATATTGAGAATGTTTCTAAATGATTCCACTCATGGGCTTCAAGATCTGAATACTGAAGTGACTATAATAAGAAAAATAATATTTCAAAACTAAATCACCTTCCCTTAGGTTGCTTATACCAACTCTAATATTGCTATATATTGACTAATATTTCAATGCTCTAAGGAGTGTTTGCACAAGTTAAAGAAAACCCTTTGACAACCAAAAACTAAAATACTAAAATAGGTATGATATTGTACTAGGGGATCAGGTATATTAAAACAGAACATAAACTAAGAAGATTTTCTAGAGCTCCATTACTAACCCATGTGCCTTTAAATTACAGGGAGTTAGACTTTGGGTTCGCCTCTTCCAATTCAACAATACTATAGCTCCTCACTTGACTATTCAACCTACTGAAAGACTCAAATTAGAATTTAGGTGTCCCAGCACCCAGAAACAGATTATGATGCAAAAACTAGACAGCTGAGCTAAGTACAAGATTCCAATGCAAGTTGCTGAAATAGCTAGACTTTGCCTTTTGTTATCATTATGATTGGACTACTGCAGATTGATAGTTATTTTTGCTGTTAAGTGTTTGCTATTTCTCTGTGAAACAAACTCCCTTGTCATTAATACTAGTCATAAACTGCCTTAGTAATTTCCATGCATTTAAATTTTTTACTATGTCTTTTTGTTCTTAGTATTTTTCTCTTTAGCTACATACTGATTGTCCTTATTTATGTTTTCTGGGATATTTTTCTCAACTATGAAACCTTTCTTATATATTCTCTTATTACTCACAAACTCAATTAAAGCACTGCATAAAAATGTCCTTGTCAAGTCATTCAAATCTGTTGCACAGTCAACTAATCTAACTGATTGCTGGAATTGCCATAAAACTCTCAAGACAGTGCATGAAAACTCAGCTCCCCTAGATACTCTAGTGTGGAAAAGATTGCTAGCGATGTTGTTGTTCCTATGTCAGCTCAGGAGAAATCGTTAAGCTCCCTTGCTAATGTAGTTTTATATAATAGAATTGTCTTAGTTTTCTGTTATCTTAGTAGGGAGGAATATGTACTATTGCCAAAAGGCTTCAGAAAAGAATCCCCTTTCCTTGATAATAGAATTGTCTTAGTTTTCTGTTATCTTAGTAGGGAGGAATATGTACTATTGCCAAAAGGCTTCAGAAAAGAATCCCCTTTCCTTGATATCTTCAATTGGTTACCTAAAGGCTCTTAGGTCAGATTTTATTTTTAACAAGATTTATGATGCTTATGGTCATTATCATCATAGTGGGAACAATCCAATATTGGATAAATGTTACTGCTGATGATACACCCAGAGAACTGATCTTACCAATAAAGCAACTCATATGCATAGCACTTAACAACAACAACAATATATTAATGATAGCTATTCTGTCATTGAACTAGAACTCTTGCTCCAAAGGCTACCTATTTACATGGAAATCAATGCGTTCCTATAATGTGACTTTGCTTTATGCTAGCCTTCCCCAAAACATTACTGAAGATTAGATGCTGAGTCTAAGCAAGGAGGAAACAGTAGATGGTACCTAGCCATTAAGAATAAAAATAGTATTCTGAGTCAAAAAAAAAACTTGGACTAAGGTGAGTAGCCATCCAAAATAAAATTGGAGTGAAGAAGTCCATTTGGAGGAAAGAACATAAATCTTGTGTTTCATCAAATAGTTTCACAGAAATTTCTGTTTAAAAGGAAGAAATGTTTGAAATACTAAAATCTGAGGTACTTGGTGTGTATAAATGCAGCAGCTTGAAAGCAAAGCCTTGACATTATCTTAAGTCTTAATATGAGTTAAAAATTCATGTAGAATTTTGAAGTTGTGTTTTCTAACAGCCATGTTTTCTCTCATGTATATAATCCTATACCCTAAAGTAAGTGGTTTTCTTTGTGGTACAGAATGTTGGGAGCTTGTTCACATGGGATATTTCTTCTGTTGTCATTCAGGATGTCCTATCTTGTCCCCAGAGGGTGCTGGGATACACATGATTATCTGAAACTCCTTTATTCAAAATGTTCTCAGAAAACATGTGGTGGTGAGTAAGTTATTTTTAATTCATCTATTTATCATGTTAAAACAATGCAGCTTGATTTGCATTAATATTCTTTAGAAATACCTACACTATACATTCTCAGGAAACTTATGTCTCAAGATAAGTTAATCAGTAACTAGCAGACTTGTTTGCTATCTAATTTCTGAACAAGTCCTGTCTTGACATTGTCCTGTCACCAGTGTGCTTACTCAGCTGGTGGCATAATATTCTTTAATCACATCATTGATAGCCCAACATATGAATATTATAAGTCCTGTTAGTTATATAATTGCTTTATAATATCTGTGTAATTGTTATGCATCAGACTCTGTGGTTTCATTTTGATGGGTCATAAAGCTCTCAGCTGGAATGGTTCTTTAAACTCTTAATAAACTCTATATGATCTTGAAATCTCTTTATTTTACCTCAAGTTTTCTCTGCTTCATAACTTTTGTTTAGCAGTTGGGCATGGTAACCACTTTTGTCAAGCAGGGACTCCTGACTGAAGACAGGGGAAATGTTTTCTCATAATCACTAAGCCATCTATGCCTCCAGGCTGAAGAAACCAAGGGAATTTGGGTAGCATAACTAAAGGTCAAATCTGACCATGTCACTTAGCAGCTCAGAAGTTTAAAATGCTTCCATACTTCTAACTTGATATGGTATGTTGTTGTTTTTAGGTGTTATCTAGTTGGTACCAACTCATAATGACTGTATGCACAACAGAATGAAACATTGCCCAGTCCTGTACCAACCTCACAATCATTGTTAAATCGAAGCCCATTGCGGCTGCCACTGTGTCAGTCCATTTCATTGGGGGTCTTCCTCTTTTTCTCTGATCCTCCACTCTACTGAACATATTATCTTTCTCCAGGGACTGGTTTTTCCTGATAATATATATGTCTGAAGTATAAGAGACAAAATTAGGCCATCCTGGCTTCCAAGGAGCACTCTGGCTGTACTTCTCCCAACACAGATCTGTTTGTTCTTTTGGCAGTCCGTAGTATTTTCAATATTCTCCTCCAACACCATAACTCAAGTGCATCAATTCTTCTAGTCTTCCATATTCACTGTCCAGCTTTCGCATGTGTATGAGGTTACTGGAAATACCTTGGCTTGTGTCAGGTACACCTTAGTCCTTAAACTGATATTTTTGCTCTTCAACACTTTGAAGAGGTCTTGTGCAGCAGAATAAATGATATAAATACTATAAAATCCAAACTTCTTAACGATAGGGGATGGGGGTGAGGGATATGTCCTTAGTCTGACCCCTGCTTTTGGTGAGTCTCCTCTTTCATCACTTATGGATTCATATTTTATATTCCAAAGTACCAAGGAGTTAGCTGCATCCCACACATATCACAGCACCCCTGTCGCCATACATTTCTCTATGGAGTCCTGGTGTGGCACTGTGGGTTAATGCGCCAGACTGCAAAGCCATTTGAACTGCAAGGTCGGCAGTACAAGCTCACCAGCTGCTCCTAGGAAACCCTATACAGGGTCCACGGCACACAACAACAACAAGCTCTTCTTGTAACACTCCCAGACTTTTTGCTTATCTAAGATCTACAGATATTTAGGGACATTATTCAACTTTATCTCTTCTACCATCTCTTCCTTCTCACTCCAGCCACCACCCAGACTGGGAACATGTTCCAGGTCTTGGGAGAGACTTTGGGAAACTTGAACAGTTTTGGAGTACGTTATAAAGGCAGGGATCCAGGTATGAGAAATAACGTAGGAAAAGTGAAATCAGTACAATAGGTCAAAGAGTTCTAGGCAACAGGGTTAGTTTCATTTTTATGATAATAGTTATTGACTACTTTATGGCATACTTTTTGCTAAATGCTCTAAACATTTTAATTAACTTAATGTTCGCAATAATCCTATGTGGTGATAGCAATTACTTTTTTCATTTTATAAATGAAGAAGCTGAGTCACAGAGAAGTTTCAAAGCCTAAGTGTATATACGTCTCTTAAATCTCTAGGCAAATAAGTGGCGAAATTGTTCTCCAGCTGCCAAGCTTGCTCGAGCCTTATAGCTTCCTTCACATTGCCTTCAGTCAATGTGTATTGTCACAGAACTGCAAACCTTGGACTAGAAAAGGATATGACATCCCAGAAGCCCTCACTGAAAAAATGTTAAAACTACTGAATGATACACTTCAGCAAACAGGAAATGAAAGGGAGAGAAAGAAAGAAATTGATTGTTCTATAACTATTAGCTTAAATTATAGCTAAATGGAAAGGTAAAAGCAAGATTATAATTAAATACTTTGAAATGTTTATATATAATTTATAATAAATATTATAAATGGAAACATCTTTCTGGTCGTCTCTGCTTTCAGCCAAGATTCATGTTACATCAGCAATGATATCCCTCATTTCATATCTTCTCCTGAATCTGGCTTGACCTTCCGACAGTTCCTTGTTGATGTACAAAACGGCCACTGTTTTTAAATTTGTATTTAGCAGAATTGTATTTGTATGTACTATTAATTCTTATCAATGGAGAAAAGATAGAAGTTGTCAAGGACTTCATTCTTCTTGGATCAACTATCAACACTCGCGGAAGTAGCAGTCAAGAGATCAGACGACGTATTGCACTGGGCA
>NW_006408664.1:5915356-5917984 GCF_000296735.1 Chrysochloris asiatica | reverse complement strand
AAATATTATAAATGTAACTGATATTTACATGTTTATATATAACATATGTATCATACAGCAACTTTTAAACTAATTGGTATAGGTACTGTTTTCTATAGCTATGCCTCTGCTGGGATGACTAAAATTTAAAAAATTAAAAATAATCAATGTTGTGAAAATGTGGAGAGATTGGATCCCTAATAGTCTGCTGGTGGAAATATAAAATGGTGTAGACACTTTGGATTCTCAATGTGTTGCTGTAGGATAAGCATTGGACTGCTTAACAGCAAGGTTGGCAGTTCAAAACCACCTGCCACTCCTTAGAAATCCTATACAGGATAGCAATGAGTTGCAACCAACTCAATGGCACATAACAACAAGGTGTCATCGAGTCAGTTCCAACTCATAGAGGCCCTATGAACAACAGACACTGCCTGATCCTACATCATCCTCACAATTGTTGTTACTCTTGAGCCCATAGCTGTCACCATTGTACCAATCCATCTGATTTGGGGTCTTCCTCTTTTTCACTGACCCTTCACTTTTCCAAGTATGATACCCTTCCCCAGGAATTGGTCACTCCTGATACTAAACATGAGAGGCAAAGTCTTGTCATCCTGGCTCCTAAGGAACATTCTGACTGTACTTCCTCCCACACAGATTTATTTGTTCTTCTGGCAGTTCATGGTACTATATGAAGAAAAATGTGGTCTCAGGATTAAAAGAAGACTCATTAATAACCCTTGATAAGCAGATGACACAACTATGTTTGGTGAAAGTGAAGAGGACTTGAAGCATTCACTGATGAAAATCAAAGACTACAGTCTTCAGTATAAATTACAACTTCACATAAAGAAAAGAAAAATCATCACACCTGAACCAATTAGTAACAGTCTGATAAATGGATAAAATATTGAAACTGTCCAAGATTTCATTTTACTTGGATTCATAATTAACACCTACTGAAACAGCTTTCAAGACATCAAATTATGTATTGCATTGAACAAATCACCTGTTTAGAGTATTAAAGAGTAAAAACATCATTTTGAGGACCACAGTGTACCTGACGCAAGCATTGGTATTTTCAATTGCCTCATTTACAAGTAAAAGCGAGACAAGGAACCAGGAAGACTGAAGAAGAATTGATACATTTGAATTATGGTCTTGGTGTGGCACTGTGGGTTAATGCACTGGCCTGTAAAGGTGTTTTGAACTGCAAGGTTAGTAGCTGCTCACATTCACCAGCCACTTCTCAATAAAGTAACCCATACAGGGTCACTATGAGTCAGAATCAACTCGGCGGCACTTAACAACAACAACAACATAGGCAAAAAAAAATATTGAATACACCATGGACTGCCAAAAGAACAAACAAATCTGTCTTGGATTTATTTTTTTACTACAGCCAAAATATCCTTAGAAAGTGTCTAATGTTACTATAACAAGTGGGTAGCTTAACAATCAGAAATCAATTTTCTCACAGTTTAGGAGGCTAGATGTCCAAATTCAAAGTGTTGGTTCTTGGGGAAGGGTTTCTCTTTGTCTGTTCTGAGGAAAGATTGAAGACATCAATCTTCCCCTGAAAGTGCATGAACTCCAGGTCCAAAAAGATCCACTCCACATCTGGTTCTTTTGTTTTGGTGGAAATAGGGCCCTTTTTCTCTGCTCATGTCTCTCTCCTTTTATCTCTTCTAGACTAATACAGTCTAGGAAGGAGAGGTAGACCGCTTCTGAATAGTTGGCCCCAGAAAACCTTATGAATAGCAACTGAATATTGTCAGATACACTGCCAGTAGGTGAACTTCTCAGGTTGGAAGAAACTCACAATATGAATGGGAGAAGATCTGCCTTTTTAAAGTATATTTTGACTTTAATGACATGAATGGAGGAAATTTTTTGATACCTTCATTTGCTGATGTGGCACAACCCAAAATGGGAAGAAACAGCTGCGAACATCCCTTCAACAATCAAAGCATGGAATGTATGAAGTATGAACCTAGGAAAACTGAATGCATAAAGATCAGTATCCTATGAAGTGGATAGTCACTGGCCATTTTTAATCAAGCAGTCATAAGGTTTACTATGCCAGGAATGACAAATTGAAGAAGAATGATGTCATATTCATCATCCAAAAAGAGCTTTTCAAGATATATCTGTAAGTCCAGTGCTGTTTGTGATTAGTTAATATCCATACACCTACAAGAAACACTAAGTAATACAACTATTATTCAAGTTTACCCATGAACTACTGAAATCAGTGATGATGAAATTTTTTAATTCTACCAACTTTTTCAGTCTCAAATTTATCAAACATGAAATAAAAATGCATTGATAATTATAGTGATTTAAATATGAAAGTTGGAAACAAAGAGGAAAGGATCAGTAGTTGGAAAATAAGGACTTTGTGATAGAATGATGATGGTGAATGCATGATAGAAGTTTTTTTTAAGTTTTTATTGTGAGATTTACATGGGAGAACATCAGCTTTACACTCATCCTATCGTATTTCATTTCATTACAATGATTACAATCCCCTCCATGCATCATCAAATAACCAAAGGGTACACCACATAGGCCCATCCCCCGGCTGCCAGCACTCAGCCCTTCTCCCTCCCTGAGTCCAGTGTCCCCAGCCACTCCATTTGTCCA
>NW_006408664.1:5912421-5912881 GCF_000296735.1 Chrysochloris asiatica | reverse complement strand
TATACATCATCATTTACCTCTGTCCCACTTAGCCCATGCGAACCTGCTTAAGTGTTCGCCCGTCATCCTTGTTCCTCCATTCCCCTCACCCTTCTTGAGTATCCCCCCGACCGCACACACACACAAATACGCACACCCCGCACCCAAGCTATCCTGTGTCTGTTCCCTACCCTGTGCTCTATCTTCTCCTCCCTCCCTCCCCTACTCTCATCACATACATCCTGGTGATCAGCAAATATATATATAATTTTCCCCCTTTTAGTGTGGGTTCTTTTTCTTACTCTTTTACAGCATTGGTCCTATGCAGTATTTCTCCTTTTGTGACTGACTAATTTCACTCAGCATAATGTCTTCAAGGTTCATCAATGTTATGCAGTGGCTTGCAGCTTCCTGTTGTTCTTCAAGGTAGCATAGCATTCCATTGTGTGTATGTACCACTGTTTGTTTATCCATTCTTCAG
>NW_006408664.1:5910386-5910888 GCF_000296735.1 Chrysochloris asiatica | reverse complement strand
TTTTGTATATATGCTCTTGATTATGTTGAGGAATTTCCCTTCAATTCGTACTTTGTTGAGTGTTTTTATCAGGAATGGATGTTGGATTTTGTCATGTCTTTTTTGCATTAATCGATATGATTGTGTGGTTCTTTTCCTTTTTCTTATTTATGTGGTGGATTACATTGATTGTTTCTGTAATGTTGAACCATCCTTGCATCACTTTTATGAAATCCACTTGGTCATGATGTATTATTTTTTTGATGTGCTGCTGGATTCTGTTGGCTAGGATTTTGTTGAGGATTTTTGCGTCTATGTTCATGACTGCTGGTGTGGTGCTGTGGGTTAATTCACCATACTGCAAAGCCGTTTGAACTGCAAGGTCGGTGGTTCAAGCTCACCAGCTGCTCCCTGGAAACCCTATACACGGTCACTATGAGTTGGAATCGACTCAATGGCACTTAACAACAACAACAACATGTTCATGAGGGATATTGGTCTATAGTTTTCTTTCTTAATGATG
>NW_006408664.1:5905901-5909391 GCF_000296735.1 Chrysochloris asiatica | reverse complement strand
TATGACTTTATTTCCTTAGTCTTCTTGTTGCTGATTTCTAGTTTTATAGCATTGTGGTCTGAAAAGATGCTCTGTAGTAATTTGATGTTTGTAAATTTATGGAGGCTTGCTTTTTGACCTAACACGTGGTCAATTCTTGCATTGCTTTCATGGTGGTTGCCTGGTTATGAATAGATTCTGATAAGCAAAGATAATTTCAGGTCTCAGAACTTTGAAAATGTTCTAGGTGGCCTGAGAATAGAAGGTTCTGTTTTCCAGAAGCTTTCTGTTTTGCCATATTATCTTGCCAGTATTGCTTTCCCTTCTTCTGAGTTCTGCATAAAATTATTTGCTTTTAGGGCTCTCCTCCCTGTTTTGATGAATTTCCTCTCTGAGTAATGTTTCACATTTTCCTGAGGTCAGCTCCTTGCTGACTGGCAGAAAGAAAGCAGCAGAAATAGAAAGTATCAAAACAGGCTTTTCACTAAATGTCCATTCCTGTATGTGTGTAAGAGAGAGAGAGAGACTCTATGTGTCCATGTCTTACCAGTAACCTTAAGTCAATTCCGACTCATGGTGCCTCTGTGGGTATCTGAGTAGAACTGTGCTCCATAAAGTTCTTAATGACTGATTTTCTATAAGTAGAAACCAAACCTTTCTTCTAAAGTGCCTCTGGATGTACTCAAACCTGCAACTTTTAGGTTAGTCCCGATTTGCACCAATAAAGACTCCATGCACAATATTGTTGTTGTTAGGTAACATCAAGTCAGTTCTGACTCATAGTGACCCTATGCACATCAGAGTGCAACACTGTCTGGCCACCACTGTGTCATCCTCACGATCAAAATCATTGTTATGCTTCAGCCCAATGCTTCTGCCACTGTGCCCATTGCTATGCCAATCTAGCTCTGTGTACAACATCTTTTATGCTTTATTGGTGTTTCTTATTCATTCTTCCTTTTCGTACTTTTCCTTCTCTTTCACCTGGTTTCAAAATCATTTTTGTTTTCTCTTACATATCTTTACCCCCATTAAAGCACAGGCAGGATGGACAGTCAGACCCTTCACAGTGTATGGCTATGATGAATGTCAAATACAGCACTGTATCTGTATCTGATGGCAAGTAACTGGGGCCATGCACCCCACCTGAGGGCTCTTCTTCTGCCAAGGGAGCCCCTGTTGTTGTTGTTATCAAGTTGTTGTTAATTATCAAGTTGATTTTGACTCACAGCGACCCTGTGTGCGATTTCCAAGAAGCAGCTGGTGAGTTTGAACCGCTGACCTGTGGTTCAAACTGACCTTTCAGTGTAGTGCTTATCCTAAAGTACCAGACCAGGCCTCCAGGGAACCCCTAGACACCCTCATAATCCAGTTACCAAAGCATTATACCTGACATAGACAGGGCCAGGGGCCCCTCTGTGATCCTGCTGCTGTGCTACTCCCTCGTGTACCCACTCTGCTTAGTGGTGTTCTGCGTGCTGTACTGGTCATCATAGATTTTGATGATCATGTTCTGAAAATAGGAGCAATGAACCAATAGAGGCCTTTACTATTCAGTCAGTCTTAGTTCTAGAAATCAGACAAGATTCAGGAAGCAAACACAACAAGTCCCTGAACAGTGAGAATGCATTCATTCCATAATGTGCAAACACTGTGTTAAGACACAACACAGATCTAGCTATTTTGCTTAAGAGAAAGCTTTCAGTCACTAAGAACATTCAAACAGACCTCAATGATCTCTCATGCCCCTTCCAAGCAAAAGATATTTTTAAAATAGTAAGCACTGTAAATTCTTCTGCAACATGTATATCTAGTTGTTACATGAGATACAGGAAAGTTAAATAAGTAAATAACCAGGGGCTGCCTAAGATCTCTGTTTGTACCTTAGGTCTAGACATGTGGTGACTGCAAGCATATACTCAAAATAGGGCAAACCTGTAATTATGAAACTTTATCCTTGAGCGCTGCTTATCCATGGCAACCAAGAGAACGTGGGATGAAATGATAAGCATGTGTGTGGGGTATCAGGATGTTTGGAGAGAAGTGGTTTGATTTGGGAAGAAAGGGTGATTTTTTGTAAGTCTGATGACAGCCCAAACCCAAACTGATGGCCACTGAGTTGATTCCAATGACCCTATATAGGATTTTGAAGCCTGTAAATTTTTACAGAAGCAGACTGCCACATCTTTCTCTGGCAGAGCAGCAGGTGGAATGGAACCGCTGATCTTTGGTTCACAGCCGAGCACTGGTGAGTAGGGCTCCTTGATAACACATAAAGGGAGGTTTTATTTTGGGAGACTGAATTGAAACAGAAGAAATCCCTAGTCTCTTGGAACCGAGACTTAGTAATTGCTATGGGGCACTCCAACCCATAGTGACTCTGTATAGGGTTTCCCAGGCTGTAAATCTTTATAGAAGCAGAAAGCCTTATCTTTCTCCTGAGGAGCAGATGGCAGGTTTGAACTGCTGACCTTGTGGTTAGTAGGACAGTGCTTATCCTTACAGTGCCACCACCCCCATGCACTGCTGGCTCTCCTGGGTTTGGAGTCTGGGTAAAGTGACTCCAGCAACCTATCTTACTAAAGTTGCCTCCATAAACTACTACACCTCTCTAATTCTTTTTTTTTTTTTTTAAATGAATCATCAAGATGAGAATTATAATATTTTCTTCCTATATCTTCCCTTGGCTAATACTATTGCTATAATAAGTGTCAGAAATGATTCTTGCTAAAAGTCCAGGAAGTAAAGTGTCTCATGGGAAAGGAAAACGTCCCAAGGGTAGGCACATATTATCAGATTTAAACCTGATCTGGTTTTTGTTTTGTTTTGGGGGGGTTAAGCTTTTATTGTGACTAGAGTGATAGTTTACATGGGAAAGCATCAGTTTTGCACTCATCGTATCATATTTCATTTCATTGAAATGATTACAATTCCTTTCATGCATCACCATTCAATAGGATTTGCTTTTTTTCCCTCTGTTTTGTTTTGTTTGATATACACAAAAACATTCAGTATTTATAATAATTTAAACAACCCAAGGGCACATTCTGCAAGCCTTCTTCCTGGCTGCCAGCACACAGCCTTTCTCTTTTCATGCGTCTAGTGTCCTCAGCTGCTCTATCTCTCCATGTCCTCATCTCTGCCTCCATCTCTGGTGTCACTGCTTCTCTAAATAGGGTTTGGGTTGTATTTTAAATTATATATTTAAAAAAAAAATCAGTTGGATTCCAGGGAAATTTAAATTTAAAAAAGAACCACCACAGAATAATAAAAATCCATACATTGTCCTCTTAGCTTCATCAGCTTTTAGTGCATGTCCATACCTATGCCAATATACACAGGCACACACACACACACACTTTCCTTTTGTAAACTATCTGAAAGCCATACGCAGACACCTCATTCAGAAATAGTTCCAAATTATTTATCTCCCAAAAAGATATTTTTATTCTACTATAAAATAATCACAATATTTTTTACATCTAAGGCAATAAGAGGAGCCCTGGTGTGG
>NW_006408664.1:5901792-5905721 GCF_000296735.1 Chrysochloris asiatica | reverse complement strand
ACTCCACAGCACTTCACAACAAAAGGCAACATGAATTTTATAGCATCCAACATAAAGTCATTTTTACAAACTTTTCATTGTGAATTGAATGAAAGTTTGTATAGCAGATTATCAATTTTACATTCAACAGATCATACATTTCATTTCGTTTCAATGATTGCAGTCCCCGCCATGTAACATCAGTTATCTCACTTCCTCCCTATGGTTTTTGTTTCCATTCTACCCTCCTTCCCAACCCTTATGAACTTTTTCCTTAGGTAAATGCTGCCCTTTTGAGATTGAATGGTTAACCATTCCATAGTGAGTATACTTTACTAGTTTGGTTGCTCCCACCTATATCTACTGCTTGACCAAAAATTGAGCCTTGAGGGTGAGTTCAGTTCCAGATCTGAAGGGTTACCAAGGACCATGGTCTTAGATTCCTCCAGGTTTCTTTCTGACCAGTAAGACCAGTCTTTCTTATAGTTTTGAGATTTGCTCCATATTTCCTGCCACTCGAGATCACCATTTTGAGTCCAGGTTAATGCCTTGCATTTGGTTGTTATGCTTCTTTAGCAGCCTTCAGCCTAGAGCAGTCTCTCCTTCTGCCTCTATTCTTTCTCATTGAATCTTTGAAGTGTCTGTGTCAGAAGTCCTGTGAAGCACGCCAGAGATTCTCTAGAATGTTTCCTTGTCCGGTTATGTTTCTGATCCAGCTCTTCTATCCCTGTTCTTGTCATGAGGTTGACTTTGATGCTAAGTCAAATTACCGTCATACTAGATGTCTAGAATAAACACCAAAGAACCCAGAGTCAGTCCGTGCACATTTGGAGGTGCAACCTCATTAATATGCCGGCACATGATTGCAGGCACATTCTTTCCTATTCACAACCACCGCAACCTATGTTGACAGCAATGCTAGTTATACTCTCTACATGACAAGACCCCTGTGATCACTTTACAAACGTGAAGCGGAAAAGCAACCAGAATCCCCAAACCCAAAAACTCATGGCTGTTGAGTCAATTCCAATTCATAAGGACCTTATAGGACACATTATAATAGCCCAACAGGGTTACCAGGGTTGTGAATCTACATGGAAGTAGACTGCCGTATCTTTCTCTTGTGGGGCAGCTGGTGGGTCAGAACAACAAACCTGTTGGCTAACAGATGAGTGCTTTAACCACTGTGTCACAGTGGCTCCTTAGAAAAGTAACAGGGATGTTTAATTGATTTTTACTCTGGATTGATAAAGTCTACTCATTTTCAAGGGACCAATATTAAAGTGTAGGTTGATTCCAGATTTGGAACAAAAATATTTGTTGATTCTACCTTAGATAATTTAAAAGAAATCTTCTCACCTTTCAACTTCCTCATAACAGATTTATGTACTGTCGGCAGTAAATTGGGTTAATGTTGTGAAATGTGAAGTAGGTGGGTGAACAGAAAAATGAATTATCACTGTCATAAGCTACTCAACATGAATGCAGATGAGGACATGCAGGTGCAGAGGGTTGAAGTGATTTGCCTAAGGCAACCCAGCTGGTGGGCAGATTTGGGTTGAAGCCTGTCTCCTAAATCTAGTCCTGTGTTTTGTCTGTTCTCTCACAATAATGGAATCATTCAATTTTGTGTCTAGATGCCGAATGAAACAATTTTCAAGTAGCTACTTACTGCAGGTAAAGAGAACATGGTCAATTCAGCAGATGTGAGAGTCTTTCACAATAGTTAAAATCAGAGCAAAAAGTATTTGCTAGCTTCTTGAACTGTAAGTCATTGTGATTGTGGCATTTTCTAGAAAGGGTAGAGCATTTTTGCTTCTTGAAACCTCTTTCCTTTCTGCTTTGCCAGAATTTATACGTTTTTGACCTTCACAATGTGAGTCAAACTCATATTATGTGGGGATGACTAATTTTTTTTCGTATATTGTTTTCCTTTTAGGTTAAAAGCTAGATCACTTTTAGAACTATACCTGAACCGGCATGTTCTTTCATAAGTTATTTTGAAGGAAAAAAAATTTTTTTCTTCCTCCTCCACAGGCATATAAATAAATAATCTTTGCAATTACTAGGTGTCTGTCTTCACCTAGGGGTCCTGGTGTGGCACTGTGGGTTAATGCACCAGACTACAAAGCCGTTTGAACTGCAAGGTCAGTGGTGCAAGGTCACCAGCCGCTCCTTGAAAACCCTATACAGGGTTACTATGGGTCAGAATTGACTCAACGGCACTTGACGACAATAACAATCTTCACCTACCTATTCACAGGGAGTGTCCAAAAGTTCCAATTTTATATCACATTATAGATTATGGCCTGTTGCTGTTAGATGCCACTGAGTCAATTCCAACTCATGGCAGCCCTGAGCACAAAAAAATGACGTACTTTCGGTCCTGTATCATCCCCACAATTACCGTTAAGTTTGTGCTCATAGTTGCTGCAACTGTGTCGATCCATCCCTTTGGGAGTCTTACTCATTTCTGTTGATCATCCACTTTACTAAGCATAATGTCCTTCCCAGGGACTCATCCCTCCTCACAATATGTCCTAAGTACAAGAGACAAAGGCTCTCCATTCTTGCTTCTAAGGAGCATTATGGTTGTATTTCTTCCAACACAGATCTATTTGTTCTTCTGGCAGTCCATGGTACTTTCAATATTCTTTGCCAATGCCACAATTCAAATGCATGCTTCTTCTCTGGCCCTCCTTATTCACTGTCCAACTTTCACATACATATGAAGCAACTGAAAATACCATGACTTGGGTCAGGTGCACCTTACTCCTTAAACTGACATCTTTGCTCCTCAACATTCCAAAGAGTTCTTACATCAGATCGACTCAGTATAGTACATCATTTGATTGCTTGATTGCCGCTTCCATGAGCATTGACTATGGATCCAAATAAAATGAAGTGTTTGACAACTTCAATCTTTTCTTCATCTATCATGAGTTTAGTTATTGGTCCAATTGTGAGGATCTCTGTTATATTTACATTGAAGTGCAATCCACACTAAAGGCTGTAGGCTTTGATCCAAGCAAGGTTGTATCACCTGCATATCACATGTTGTCCATGATTCTTCCTCCAATCCTGATGTCACATTCTTTGTCACACAAAACAGTTTCTCAGAATAGTTTCTCAGCATACAAAATGAATGAATACATATGGTGACAGTATACAGCCCTTATGCACACCTTTCCTGACTTTAAACCATTCACTATCCCCTCATTCTATTCTAATGACTGACTCTTGGTCTATGTACAAGTTCCTCATTAACATAATTAAGTGTTCTAGAGTACTCTTTCTTTGCAATGTTATCCATACTTTGTTATGATCCACACACTCGAATGCCTTTGCATAGTCAATAAAGCACAAGTGAACATTTTCTAGTATTCTGTTTTCAGTCAAGATCCATCTGTTGTCAGCAATGTTCCACTTCCTCTTCTGAATCCGGATTGATTTTCAGGCAGATCCCTGTCAATATACTGCTGCAACCATTTTCAGCAAAAGTTTACTTACATGTGATTTTAATAATATTGCTCAATGATTTCCACACCTCACTGATTCACCTTTATTTGGAATGGGCATAAATATGAATCTCTTCTAATTGATTGACCAGGTAATTAGCTTCCAAATTTCTTGGCATAGATGAGTGAGCATTTCCAATGCTGCATCAGTTTGTTGAAACACTGAAATTTGTATTCCATCAATTCCTAGACTTTTTGTTTTGTTTTATTTTTTGGTAATGACTTCAGTGCAGGTTAGGCTTCTTCCTTCAGTACTACAGGTTTTTGATCATATTGTTGTTGTTGTTGTTGTTGTTGTTAGGTGCCATCCAGTTGGTATCAACTCATAGTGACCTGATGCACAGCAGAAGGAAACACTGCCCGATCCTGGGCCAACCTTACTCCTGTTGTCACGCTTGAGTCCATCAATACTGCCACTTGGCCAATCCATCT
>NW_006408664.1:5897050-5900807 GCF_000296735.1 Chrysochloris asiatica | reverse complement strand
CTTTCACATGCATATGAGCCTATTGAAAATATCATGGCTTTGGAACTCAAAGTGACATCTTTACTCTTTAACACTTTACAGAAGTCTTCTGCACCAGATTTGCCCAATACAATACAACCCTGACACACACCTGGTCCTGATCTTAAACAATTCAGTATCTGTGATAGTTAAAAGTTTTATATCATTCAGACATCGATATTTACAGTCATGGTCATAAGATCCTTATAATGCATAGTTTCTAGAACAGGTTGTAAAAAAGTCAAGTTTGATGTAAAACATTTCTTGTTGCTGCCTGATACCTGATAAGAACTGGCATCAAGGTGATTGTCTTGAGACACTGTTTCTATATCCTTGTCATGAAACGCATATTTCTTTTTATGTATTCATTTGTTTTACTTTTTCTTATTATTTGGGTGAAGTTTAAAAAGCAATTAGAATTCCATTAAAAAATTTCATCACATTAGTTGCAGTCCTCTCAATGCAAAAACATTCTTCCCACTCATTCCCTGGGTTCTGGGCTTTGTTTTTGTATAAATGTTGTCCTTTTAGTCTTGTATAGTTGAATGTACTGAGAAGTACATACATCCCTGGTGGTGTTGTCCATTTTATCGGCCTGCCTATTATTTGGCTGGAGTCCTGGTATGGCGCTGTGGGTTAACACGCTGGTCTGCAATGTTGGTTTGAACCGCAAGGTAGGTGGTTCAAGCTCACCAGTTGCTCCTCAGAAACCCTATACAGGGTGGTTATGAGTCAGAACTGACTCAACGGCACTTAGAAACAATAATTGTTTGGCTAAAAGTTGATCCTTGATGGTAGGATTAATCCCAGGCTTAAAGGGTTCCTAAGGGCCATCAGTCACTATCAGACCACTAAATCTGGTCTTTCTTTTGTGATTTTAAACTTGGTTATACATTTTTTTCCTTCCTTTGTACTCAGGACTTTGTATTATGATCTTGAGCAGCACAGTTGGTAGCCAGACACCATCTAGTTCTTCTGGTCTCAGTGTAGTAAATGCTGAGGTTTGCAAGGTTCATTGGTCCTTTGGACTAATTGTTTCCTTGAATCTTTTAATTTCCTCACTTTTCTTTGCTCTGGATGAAGAGACACCAATAGTTGCTTCTTAGATGGCCACTCACAAGCTTTTAAGACCTTTCTCACCAAAGTAAGATTTAGAACATTCTTTGTAGACTATATCATGCCAATTGACAGAGCTGTCGCCCTAAATTTGGTCCTTAGTCTCCAAACACTCAAAGTGTTTGGTTAGGGCTAAGAAGGTTTCAGGAATAAGTACAATCAAAATGTTCCTTAAAAACCAGGAATGCACTTTGTCTCATGTACTTTTTCTCAAGTACTTGGGGAGTGTCATTAGGCAGGATCATTCCCAGGAGGGGTCTCATGCTTGGAAAAGTGGAGGGTTAGCAAAAAACAGAAGACCCCCAAGGAGACGGATTGATACAGTGGCAGCAACAATGTACTCAAACATAATAATAATTGTGAGGATGGTGCAGGACCGGGCAATGTCTCATTCTGTTGTGCATAGTGTCACTATGAGTCAAAATCAACTTGATTGCACCTAGCAACAGCAACAAGAAGTTTTCAGAACTTTCTTCAGAATATTTCTTAAGGCTATTTTGCACAAATATGCATGTACTAAGACTCTGTGATAGTTGAGGTTTAGTGACAAGTTGACTTAGCCAGGATTCTCAGTGGTTTGGCAGTTAAGAAGTGGTGATCCCCATGATGAGATCGGCTATACGCAATCAATCAATTGAAAGGAAGTTTCTTCTGGAGGCATGACCTGCTACCAATATATGTGGACACTGTGGAAAAGCTGATTTGCTTTTTACTGGATCTGGATCCTGTATCTGGCTCATAAACTGACCTACAGTTCTTTGGACTCAAGCCAGCAGACTGTCTTATTGCCCGCTGATCCTGGGAGTCATTAGCAGTCTCCATCTTACCTGCTGACCTTGGATTCACTTACCTCTGCAGGCAGAAGTCTGTGATCTGACTGCTCGTCTTGGGTTCATCAGCCCCTGCAGCTACATGAGTTAGGAGGAATCTCCCACCTGGCATCTGACCCATGGACTTAGGACTCTTCTGCCTCTACAACTGTGAGTCATTTCCTTGATACATACCTCTACATATATATACATACTATAAGTGTCACTGGTTTTGTTTCTCTAGAGAGCCCAATTTAAGATAGACTCCCTCCTTAAAGTACATTTCTTCCATATCTTGACTTGATCACATGTTCCTAGCTATCCATGGTTGCTAGCCAGGTAATGAGCCTACAGTGTGGGCATTGCTAACTTCCATTTTAATCTGCAGAATGTGGCATAAAGATGAATTTAGTTCACACATTTCATTTCACTTTGGTCAAATGTTAAGGAGATTTTCTCTGGTATAGTACGTACATATATAGCATAGTGTACAATGTGTAAGGTCATCTTTATGTATGAGTGTGCTTGTTTCTCTAGCTAAGTGCCATGGATTGAACTGTTATCCCCAAATATATCTGTCAACTTGGCTGAACCATGAGTCTCAGTGGTGTAGCAGTTATGTGATAATTCTCAATAATGTGATTTAATGTGATAAACCAGTAAGAGTGTTAAGGATGGGCTGTAATACCCTTAAACCTATCACAACCCTCATCCTAGGTGAGGAAGTTTCCCAGGGGAATGGCCTGTATCACCTTTTATCTTATAAGAGATCAAAAGAGAGAGAATTGAGCAGAGAAGGAGGGACCTATTACCACCAAGAAAGAAGAGCCATGAGTCAAGTATATATTTGGACCGGTGTCTCCTTGATTCAGGGGAAAATTGAGGTCAAGATACATGGAGATCTCGAAGGAATGTTGGCCTTACAGATGCTGAATGGAGACAAGTACCTTCCCCCAAAGCTGGCACTCTGAATGCAGATTTCTAACCTCCTAAACCATGAGAGAATATATTTCTGCTAACTAAAGCCATCCACTTGTGGTATTTCTGCTATAGCATCACTAGAGAACCAAGAAACATGCTTTCCAGCATAGAGATGCTAACGTGAATGGAAGAAATGAAGAGGTAAAAGGGCTGAAAATAAATTTTCAAAGGACACCTTGAGAAAACAAAGTCAATTATTATAAAGAAATGTACAAAGACATGGAGTTAGGAAACCAAAAGGGAAGAACACACTCAGAATTTCTCAAGCTCAAAAAACTGGAATAAAAATTCCAGCCTTGATTGGAAATATTAAAAGATTATATGGGTGAAAGACAAGAAATAATACCAACTGCCATACACCAGGGAGGCAGATAATACTAGCAAAAGTTACTCTGAGTTAAGCAATAAAGTGAAAAGGGAAGCCCACCTCCTAATTACATCTACTTGGAGGCAATCAGAAAGCAAAAAAATACCAAAACACACACTCAATTAAGTATTAAGGCCACAGCTAAACACTAAACATGTCCAAAAAGCAAAAACAGATGATCATATCTGCACACGTCCAGAAACAAGATAAAATGTCTGAGACAAATGACCTAGAGGTAGACCTGGATTCCATTCTGGAAAGCGGGCAGGCCTTGGAAATGCTGAGAAAGAATTCAGAAAAAAATGACTATAAAATGTTTCAAAACACTTTACAATGGAGTTGAGAAAAATAAGGAAGAAGTCAGGAAAGCGCTACAGGAACAATCAAATAAGATAGATACAGCATTGGAAACAATTCAAAATCTACAGAAAGAGGTCCAAACGACTAATAATAGAATACCAGAAAT
>NW_006408664.1:5894791-5896915 GCF_000296735.1 Chrysochloris asiatica | reverse complement strand
CAAGTCCACAGAAGAAATAAAGAACTACTTGAAGAAAATTTCTCTAACATCCTGAAAAGTGATACATTCAAGATGCTCAACAAACCCAGGAAGGATAGACACCAAAAGAAAATCACTGAGACATATTATAATCAAGCTCTCCAAAATCAAAAATAAGGAGACAATGCTGAAAGCAGCTAGGGAAAAGAGAAGCATTACATACAAAGGCAAGTAAGTCAGATCAAGCTTGGATCTCTCAACAGAAATCATGCAAGCAAGAAGGCAACGGGGAGACATATAAAACCCTGAAAGAAAGAAAAAAACTGCCAACCAAGAATCCTTTATCCAGCAAAGATATTAATCAAATATGACACTGTAATCAAAACATGCCATGATAAACAGAAGCTAAGGGATTTTGCCAAAGCCAACCTTATGCTACAAAATATTCTAAAAGGAGTTCTGTGGACTGAGAACCAACAAAAACAGACAACAACCAGAGATTGACATACATGGCAGCACCTCCCAGAACTAAATAGATAGGTGGAAGAGTCAAGAACATAACAAAACTACAAGAACAAACTCAGAGAATCTGGGAGGTCAGTCTATGATCAAAACAATTACAATGTGGAAGAAGGTAAACACATAGGAGCAGATATGCAGATGGTGAGAAGGTCAGGTAGATTACAGGATAAAACAGACTGCACTAAATGGAGTGAAAGGTTAATGGAATATAAGAAAACCTCAAAGAAAATCAACACGTCATAACATACCAAGAAAATGAAAATCCAAGAAGAACATGGAAACATTAAAACTATGAGGAAACTCACAAGAAAGAACACAAAAAACATGAACACAGGAAGACATACAGAACAAAGAATTCAGCAACATCACACACAAAAAAACAAACATAATGGCAGCAAGTAATCCATACCTATCGATAATTACATTGAATGTAAATGGATTACATTTACCAATTAAGACACGGAGGGTGGCAGAATGGATAAGAAAACAAGATCCTTCGATATGCTGTCTGTAAGAGACACATCTTACAAACAGAGACAAAAACAGATGGAATAAAACATACCAAGATAATTGCAATAAAAAACAAACAGGAGTGGCAGTACTAATCTCTGATAAAATAAACCTTAAGGCAAAAACCAGCATAATACAGATGGACATTATCTCATGATTAAAGGGACAAATGAACAAGGTGACGTAACTATAATAAATATATATGCTCCCAATGAAAGCGCTCTAAAATTTATACAGTAAACTCTAACAGATTTGAAGAAAGAAATAGACGAGTCTACAATAATCTTGGGCAATTTTAATATACCGCTTTCAAAAATAGATAGAACAACCAGAAAGAAACTTGGCTAAGAGATGAAGGACCTAAACAACACAATCAGCCAACTGGACCTCATAGATGTGTGCAGAGCATTCAACCCAACAACAGCTCAATACATATTCTTTTCCAGTACACATGGAACATTCTCCAAAACAGACTGTGTTGGGCCACAAAACAAACTTCTGTAAATTTACAAATATCAAAAGACTGCAAAGCATCTTCTCTGACCACAATGCTATCAAATTAGAAATCAACAATAGGAAGAACAAGAAAATAATGTCAAATACATGGAAACTGAATACCACACTGCTTAAAAGCAACTGGGTTGCAGAAGAAATAAAACGTGAACTCACCAAGTTCCTAGAAACAAATGAGAATGAAAATACAACACTCCAAAATCTTTGGGACATGGCAAAAGTGGTGCAGAAAAGACAACTGATGCAATAAATGCACACATCCAAAAAGAAGAAAGAACCAAAATTAACACATTAACACAGCATCTACAATTAGAAACAGACCAACAGAGGGACCCTACAGCCACCAAAAGAAACAAAATAATAAAGATTAGAGCAGAAATAAATTAGATAGAAAATGACATTCTTCAAAGAGATGGAAAAAATCATTACAAACTTTATATGGAAAGGAAAGAGACCCAGAATAAGCAAAGCACTGCTTAAGAAGAAGAATAAGGTTGGAAACCTCTCACTCCCCAATTTGAAAATTTATTACACAGCTACAGTGGTCAAAAGAGCTTGGTACTAGTACAATTAAAGATACATTGGTCAATGGAGCAGAAT
>NW_006408664.1:5880888-5893428 GCF_000296735.1 Chrysochloris asiatica | reverse complement strand
ACAGGGTAGGGAATTGACACAGGATAGTTTGGGTGCTGGGGAGGGGGTAATACACAAGAACAGGGAGGAGAGTGGAAGAACAAGGCAGATGGGAAAACAATTAGGCAGGTTTGCATGGGCTAAGCGAGACAGAGGTAAATAATGATGTGTGCACAACTTTGGAATAACAGGGTTCTGGGATACATGGATTGAGACATGGTTTGAATGGGTAAAAGGTGGGAAATAATTTTAAGATGATTGGCTCTCTTTGAATCTTGGTTTCCCTGGCATACCATTATAAACTAGACACTTAGGGGGAGAGAAAAGAATAGCCAGAAATATCACCATAGAAAGCGTGTAAGTCCGTCTTCTTCCTATAACTGATTGGAATACCTAAAATGGGGCTACAACATGCCCAGTGAAGGAGGTTTCCTTCAGAGCCTCTACATTACATAAGACATTAGGTGGAATCCTGAATCCCATCCAGAATCTTCTGAAATGGGAAATTTCCACTGAAAAGGATGAACAGACCAGCCTGGAGTGGCTAAAAGAATAGAAAATACTTCTTGAAAGAAAGCCCAACAGGAAAAATACAAAACAATAATGGCAATCCGACTGACTACTACAAGAACAAGTAAGTTGCTTGCCCAGGAGATATCAAGGCAAGTGGATGGGTCCCCTCATGTCAATCCCCGTTCCAAGACTAAGACTCAATGGGAATACATGAGCAGACATGTACTCTGACCACACTGGTCACCGATAAGGGGAAGTGAAGGGAAAACAGCAATGAAGCTGCGAGCTAAGCCCTACCGCATTCAGTCGACTCCTGTGAACCCGGGTGGAGACCTGGTTGGCCAACAGTATGGCAAGACCTGGGGATTCTTGGGCCCAGAGTCAGTGACATAGCCACAGAGGACTAGAGTAGAGAGTGAGCATCCAGCTGATAAGTGAGGGCCTATGCACAAAAACACCCACACTTGCAGATAGTACCCACTTGACCTGGCTTCAATGGCTGGATGATCAGAACTCAACCAGAAGAAGAAAGAAGAGGAAAAAAGGGGATCTGATAAATTTGATGAACTTGACTTATACCATGGACGCAGTAGTTCAAAAGAAGGAACAAATTGTTACAGCAAGGATCATTCTCACCTGCTCAGTAGACAGGGATGGGCAACTTGGGCATTGGCTACCCAAAATTAGGGGCTACAAAGGCAAGAAGTGACTGGTTTACAAGCTTTCAATTGGAAGCCTAGATCCCGAGGGCATGGAGGAGGGTAGAATTTCCGGAGGAAACAGTCGCTGGAGAAGGATGTCATGCTGGGTAAGGTGGAGGGTCAGAGAAAAAGAGGAAGACCCCTAACAAGATGGATTGGCCAGGTGGAATCATTGATGGACTCAAGTATGGCAGCGGTAGTAAGGTTGGCCCAGGATCGGACATTGTTTCGCTCTGCTGTGCATGGGGTCTCTATGAGTCGGTTCCTACTCGATGGCACCTGACAACAACAACAACAACAGTAGCCAATCTGTCTGGGTGGGGCTGATGAAAGGAGATGGGGATAGCACTCACATAGCACAATAGTGAACAATTGCTATCAGGACTGACTGTGAGGGTTGGAAATGTAAAGGTGGATGTTTTGTAGCAAAAGAAGGGGAGTGATTGACTTTGCAGTCCAGAAGCAGAGGTCTCTGGGACCATCAAGGAAGAAGAGCGTAGTAAAGGAGGTTACCCAGAGAAACTGTGATGGCAGAGACAATGACATGGAGAAATGGAGTGGATGGGGACTCTAGACCCAGAGAGGGAGAGGGGCTGTGTGCTGACAACCTGGGAGGCAGGCTTGTAGGGTATACCCTTTGGTTGGTTGATAATGCATGGAGGGCAGTGTAACCATGGCAATGAAATGATATACGATAGGATGATTGTAAAACTAATGTTTTCCCTTGTAAACCATCACATAATTCACAATAAAACAGTTTAACTAAATTAAATAAAATGCAACAACCTGGGAAACCTAGACAACATGCCATGTTTCAAAGCAAGACAATGCCCTTTAAAAGCTTTGTGGTAAGGCACGATGAGAATGTTACAAATTCTTTTGGATTACATTGGAAATGCCCTAGTTCTCAAAATACATGGAATCACAGGACTGATGTGTGAACAATCCTAACTTTCGGTGGCAACCAGCTTGCTGGCCTGTGCTTGCCATGAGTTTCCTAAAGTTCCCTGGAAGTCCTTGAACTGCAAGGAAGAGAGAAGGCACTGCTTGTTTCTTACAGTTGGTCCCAGGTATGAAGGTTGGCATTACGACCTGGTACCTTAAACTCAAGCCAAGATTTACAGAGAAACATTCAGACATAAACATTGTTATTGCACCTGATTCTTCCATCCAGGGAGGGTATGATTGTGTCCCCAGATCTGCAGAACAAAAATCCATAAATCCCAATCATTTCCTGAGAAACAGGAGGGAGGATGGAGAAGGAGGGAAATGTGGAGGAAAGGATGCCATCAGAAAGTGGTCAGGAGCCAACTCCAGCTGTAATACTAACCTCAGAAAAGTGATGACAATTTTACACTGTACTCACTCTCTTATACAACGTACTTTCTGCTAGATTTGAATAAAAATTAAATTTATTTAAAAAGGCAACAATGACAAATAGCATATGATTTGAAGATGCTCAAAACTAAATTAAATGAAACAATATAGAGGTCAAAGTACCTACGAAATTTAGTTCAATAAAAAGTGGCATTAGTAAACTATCACATAATTCACAATAAAACATTAAAAAAAAAAAAAAAAAAAAAAAAAGCAGGTAAGCTTTTCCCCTTCATGGCCATCAATGAAGTGACAGTGGCCGAAATGAAGTTCGGCCTTTGTGACTTCTGACCAGAGTAAGGAAAAAATTTAAAGTGGTATTGCCTTTAAAGTGGGGAAAAAATGAAACTATTCAGCAATGGAATTGAGTCACCCAACTAGCCCTTTTAAAAAACAATTAAAATGGAACACTAATTAAATCCTTCACCACTCATTTGCCAGTTTGTCATACAGTGGTGGCTTGCATGTTACTGTGATTCTGGAAGTTATGCCATGTGTATTTCAAAAATACCAGCAGAGTCACATATGGTGGACAGGTTTCAGATGCACTTCCAGATGAAAACAGACTGGGTAGAAAGAGAGATGAACTACTTCTGAATATTTAGTTACTGAAAATCTTATAAATAGCATTGGAACACTGTCAGCAACACAATACTGAATATTGAAACATGATGAAAAACATTAGAATGTTGTCAGATATAGAGTGCTGGAAGATGAGCCACTCAGGTTAGAAGCCACTCAAAATACAATGGGAGAAGAGCCGTCTCCTCAAAGTAGAGTTGACTGTGATCATAAAATGGAGTGAGCCTTTGAGACCTTCATTTGCTGATTGGGCACAAACTCAAAATGGAGAGAAACATCTGCAACATCCATTAATAATCAGAACATGGAATGTACAAAGTATGAATCTAGGAAAATTGGAAATTGTCAATAATGAAATGGAACGCATAAGCATCAATATCTTAGGCATAAGTGAGCTAAAATTGACTGGTATTGGCCATTTACAATCTGACAATCACATGGTTTACTATGCCTGCAATGACAAATTGAAGAGGAATGGTGTCACATTCATCATCAAAAAAACAAATCAAGATCTGTCTTGAAGTACAATGCTGTCTGTGATAGGATAATATCCATATACCTACAAGGAAGATCAATCAATACCATTATTATTCAAATTTATGCACCAACCACTAAAGCAAGTAATGATGAAAATGAAGAATTCTCCCAACATTGTCAGTCTGAAATTGATCAAACATGTTATCAAGATGTATTGATAAAACTGGTGATTGGAATACAAAGGGTGGATACAAAGAGGAAGGATCAGTAGTTGTAAAATATGGCCTTGGTAATACCGACTCGATGGCACTTAACAACAACAACAACAATAGAATTGGTGCTGAAGATGGCATGATAAAATTTTGCAAGACCATGATAAAATTTTGCAAGATCCTTTGGTTGGTTGATGATCCATGGAAGGGATTGTAACCATGGCAATGAAATGATATACAACAGGATGAACGTAAAGCTAATGTTCTTCCATGTAAATTATCACATAATTCACAATAAAACATTTTTAAAATTTTACAAAAATACCTTTTTTAAACAACATAAAAGACGACTATACACATGGACCTCACCAGATAGAATACAAAGGAATTGAATTGTCTAAATATGTGGGAAGAGACTGTGGAAAAGCTCCATATCATCAGCCAAAACAATGCCAGGGGCAGAAGGTAGAACAGACTACCAATTGCAAACTCATATAGCGTAGTGGTTACGAATCGGGCTGCGAACCTTAAGGTCAGCGGTTCGAAACTACCAGCCGCTCCGTGGGAGAAAGATGAGGCTTTCTACTCCTGTAAGGATTTACACCCTCGGAAACCCTGTACAGGGTCGCTATGGGTCGGAACCGACTCGACGGCACTTAACAAACAAAAAAAATGCAAGCTCAGGCTGAAACTGAAAAAAATTAAAACAAGTCCACAAAAGCCAAAATGACTCTGAACATATCCCACCTGAATTTAGAAATCATCTCAAGAACAGATTTGATGCATTAGACACTAAAGACCAAAGACCAGAAGAATCGTGGTATGACATTAAGAACATCATACAGGAAGAAAGCAAAAAGGTCATTAGGAAACAAGAAAGAAGGAAAAGACCAAAATGGATGTCAGAAGAGACTCTGAGACATAATCTCCAGCATAGATGCTAACGCAAATGGAAGAAAGCAAGAGGTAAAAGACCTGAACAGAAACTTTCAAAGGGCAGCTCGAGAATATGAAGTCAAATATTACAATGAAATGTGCAAAGACCTGGAGTTAAAAACCCAAAAGGGAAGAACAAGCTCAGCATTTCTCAGCTGAGGGAACTGAAGAAAAAAAATTAATATTTAATTTACAATATTGGAGGAGTCTATTGGCAAATATTGAATGCTGCAGAAAGCATCAAAAGAAGGTAGAAGGAATACACAGAATCACATAGCAAAAAAAAAAAAAAGGTTGCTGTTCAACCATTTCAAGAGGTAGCATATGATCAAGGGGCAATGACACTGAAGGAAGAAGTCCAAGGTGCATTGAAGGCATTGGCAAAGAACAAGGTACAAGGAATCGATGGAATATAAATGGAGGCTCTCCTTCAACTATGCCAAGAAATTTAGAAGACAACTACCTGGCCAATTGACTGGAAGAGGCCCATACTTGTGCCCATTCCAAAGAGAGATGACCCAACGGAATGCGGAAATCATCAATCTCTTTGATATCCCATGTGAGTAAAGTTTTACTAAAGGTAATATAGAAACAGCTGCAAGCATACATTGACAGAGAACTTCCAGAGGTTCAAGCTGGATTCAGAAGAGGACATGGAATGAGGGATATCATTGCTGTTGTCCAATGGATCTTGACTTAAAGCAGAAAATACCAGAAAAATGTTTTCCTGTGCTTTATTAACTACACAAAGCCTTTTGACAAGGATCATCACAAGGAAGGGACAACACTGTGGAGGATGAGTAATCCAGAATACTTAATTGTGCTCAAGAGGAACCTGTACATAGACCAAGAAGCAGTTGTTCAAGCAGAACAAGGTAACACCGAATGGCTTAAAATTAGGAAAGGTGTGTGCAAGGTTGTATTCTTTTGCCAGTAATTATCAATACATCTCGATTGCACAGTTGATCAATTTCAGACTGGCGAAGTTTGGTAGAATTCTTCAATTTCATCATAACATTTAGTGGTTGGTGCCTAAACTTGAACAACAGTGGTATTAACTGGACTTCCTTGTAGGTCTATGGATATTATCCTATCACAGACAGCATTGTACTTCAAGGCCGATCTTGCTATGTTCTTTTTGATGGTGACTGTGACACCATTCCTCTTCAATTTGTCATTGCAGGCACAGTAAACCATGTGCTTGTCAGATTCAAAATTTCCAATACCAGTCAATTTTAGCTCACTAATGCCTAGGATATCGATGTTTATGCATTCCATTTCATTATTGACAATTTCCAATTTTGCTAGTGTCATACTTCATACATCCCATGTTCCAATTATTAATAGACATTTACAGCTGTTTCCCTTCATTGTGAGTTGTGCCCCATCAGCAAATGAAGGTCTCATTCCCATTATCATAGTCAAATCTACATTGAGAAGCTCTTCCCCAGTCACATTTTGAGTGCCTTCCAGCCTAAGAGGCACATCTTCCAGCACTCCATCTGACACCATACTGGTGTTCTTCATCATGTTTTAATATTTAATACTTTGTAGCTGACTGTGTTCCAATACTATTCAATACAGTTTTCAGTGACTAAATATTAGGAAGTAGTCTGTCTCTCCTTCCTATTCTGTCTTTGTCTGGAAGCTCATCTGAAACCTGTCTACCATGGGTGAACATGCTGGTATTTTAAATACCCGTGGCATAGCTTCCAGAATCACAGCAACACGCAATCCACCACAGTACAACAAACTGGCATACGGTTAGTGGACAAAATTTACATGTTTAACTAAATAGAGAGAAAGAGTCTTACATAATCCAGCACTCTTTAATGATAAAAACACTCAACAAATTAGGAAAAGAAGTAATTTCTGGTGGGCATTATAGGATTAGCACTGTACAGTTAACCACAAGATTGCAGTTCAAATCCACCAACTGCTCCTTGAAAACCCTATATAGGGTCACTATGAGTTGGAACCCAATTGGCAGCACTTAAGAACAACAACCACCTCATAACAGGCTTCTATGGAAAAATCCACATCTAGCAACATAGTTAATGGTGAAAGATTTGTTTATCTCTAAGACCAGCAACAAGATAAGAACGTATGCTTTGTAACGTCTGTTCAACATTATACTCAAGAGTAGCCAGGACAACTAAGAAAAGGAGATCAAAGCCATCCATGTTAGAAAGAAAGAAGTGAAATCATTTTCATTCACAGATGACATGAACCTTATAAAGAATACACACAAAACAACAACAAACAACAAACGAGTAATTGAGTTCAATAAGGTTTCAGGATACAAGATCAATATATAAAACAGTATGTTTCTATATGTAGCACTGTAAGATCAGCAATGGACTGTGAACCACACGGTCAGCAGTTCAAACCCACCAGCTGCTTCTTGGAAACCGTGTGGATGGAATTTTACGACAGATTAACTAGGAACCTTTCTGCTGTAGTGGATTACGTGTTGGACTGTAAACTGCACGGTCTTTGGTAGGAGTTCACCAATCACTCCCGGGGAGAAAGATGAAGCTTTCTGTTCTTTTATACAAGGTTGCTATGAGTTGGCACTGACTTGACAGCACATAACAACAAAATAACTAGTAAAACCAAACAAAACCTGTAGTATAGTTAATAGTTTTGTACCACTTAATTTTTATTTAGTTTAGCTTTGATCATTATATAAGATGATAACATTAGAGGAAACTGGGTGGAGGTTATGTATGAGTTGTATGAACTTTGCAACTCATATAAATTTAAAATTATTTTTAAACTAAATTTAAAAACACACAACTATATAATGTTCTGGTGTGGCTCTACAGGATAAGCATGGGACTACTAACCAAAAGGCAAACCCATCAGTTGCTCCTCGGAAACTCTATACAGGGCTGTTATGAGTCAGAACTGTCTCCATGGCACTTAAAAACAACACATTAGCTCCTCAACTGGCTTCTGGGAGTCCTGGTGTGGCACTGTAGGATAAGCACTGGATTGCTAACCGCAAGATCATGATTCAAAACCACCAGTCGCCCCTCAGAAACCCTATACAGGGTCGCTATGAGTCTGATCAATGGCACTTAACAACTGACTTCTAAGACCTGATGTGGTGCTGTAGGACAAGCACTGGACTGGTAACCTCAGTGTCAGCAGTTCAAACCCACCAAACACTCTCAAAAACCCTGCATTAGGTCGTTAAGAATCGGAACTGACTCTACCGGACCCAGCTGACTTCTAGTACAGATATAGAAGCTGGGCTTTGTAGAAAAGCATGACCTGTCAGGGGGAAAGGTCTTGCTGTGGACTCTGCTACTCGCAATCTTGGTCTTTCCAAGGTAAATGATTTACACTCTTAGCCTCAAACCTCTCCTCTTAAAAACAAGGTTGACTTGATGTATTTTGTAAGAGTGTAAGGATTATAGATGCTTTTCCTTCTGAAGCATAAATCATAGGATACCTAAAAGGAATTTCAACTCTTCCCACTTCCTTTCCCAAAGTGACTAAATTAGTGATTACATTCAATTGAAACTCAGCAGACAATTATCCAACACTGAGAAATTATGCAGTAATTTATGAATTTGTTGTTGTTGTTGTTAAGTGCCATCGAATCGGTTCTGACCCATAGAGACCCTGTATAGGGTTTCCGAGGAGCAGCTGAATAGCTTGAACCGCCAACTTGGAGGTTCAGACCGACTTTGCGTTTCAGCGCATTAACCCACAGTGCAACACCAGGACTCCGATTTATAAGATGATAGCAATAATAATTTATTCATTTATGAATTCCTTCCTTACCAAAAGCTTTGCATTAAAACACAGTGGGAAGAAAGGGCAAAGGAAACGGAAACAGAGTGCAAGCATCCTTACAACTTTAAAATCTCAAAGACAGAATTGTTGTTGAATGTTGTCGAGTCGCTTCCCACCCATAGCAACCTTGTATAGGGTTTCTGAGGAGCAGCTGGTGAGTTTGAACCGCCAACCGCAAACAGCTTTGCAGTCTGGCGCATTAACTCATAGCGCCACACCAGGACTCCAAAGACATAATAGAAATGAAAAAAGAAAAAGAGGGAAAAAAAAAAAAAATGACTAGAAAGCCCACTAAGGTCCGTACTGTGTCCGCTTTAGTTTGCAGGAGCAGTCTGAGCATCGCTACTGTTTTTTCACCATGGTTTTAATCGTGAATAAATGAGGCACTGGATTCGAATGATTTCTTCTGTCTAAGCAACCTAGACTTGATGCGTTCTCAAACATGGAAGAGCTCGAGTATCTCATAAACCGCTTTTGACTACAACCTCCCCAAGAGCAAAGTAATCCTCTCTCCAATCTTCCTTCCTACTCCTTTCTCTCTTCTCGACCTCGCTCATCTTTCCTACCCTTCTGTTTTTCCCACTTTGGGGTTTTCAATTGCTGAGCACTAGCAGTCACAAGCCCAACACAAACCTTTCGTTCCTTACTGGAAAGACCCGAGCCTCAAAAGAGGTGACAATCAGCGGAGACCAACGAGTGCGGTGGATCCCTCCACTTCCTTCCTCACCCCGGACAGACACTACTAGGCGCGGGACTGTCGGCGCCCAGGTTCCCCTAGTTACTGAGGTCCGTGTAGCGGCCGGTGCCCAGTGCCACATTGGGAACAACCTATCCACTGTTCTGTAAAAGCGGGTGCCAGCCGCCTGCTGCGTCCGGGTGGCCCCGGGTGTTGGGGTCGGATCGGGTGACAGCGCGGGCGTGAGCTGGCTGCTGGGCCAGCCTCCAGCCTCAACCTGGACCCGCCCCGAACCGCGGCCCCGCCCCACCGCTGGCTGCCGGGGCGCTGATCCCCAGGCAGCAGCTCTAACCCAAACTGAACGCAGCTCGCACTGGACCTCGTCGCGGCTAGCGCCCCCACTCGCGCCTCACTGGCGCCCTCTCCCCACGCTGCAGCCATGTGTCCCGGAGCCCTGCGAGCACCCGCACTGCAACTCCTGGCGCTGGGCGCGCTGCTGTGGCCCGCGGTCGGCGCCTGGAAGCTTACCATTCTGCACACAAACGATGTACACAGCCGACTGGAGCAGACCAACGAGGACTCCGGCAAATGCGTCAATGCCAGTCTCTGCGTGGGCGGTGTGGCGCGGCTTTTCACCAAACTGCAACAGATCCGAAACACCGAACCCAATGTGCTCTTGCTCGACGCCGGCGACCAGTACCAGGGCACCATCTGGTTCACCGTGTACAAAGGCGCGGAGGTGGCACACTTTATGAACGCCCTGTCCTACAATGCCATGGTAAGACAGCAGCTAGACTGGGCACGCTGCGTCCCGGTAGCCCGGAGCCCTAGCGATAGGAGTCCTGGGCGGAGAGAGAAGCCGTGGTAAAGGAGCGGTCGATGGCACGGGGTGGCAAGCCTAAGGCAAGGAGCCAGTACTTGTGGGAAATAAAGTTAGATGAACCTAAATGTACCAGGTGAATGTAGACGTAGAAGTTCCTTGGATGATTTATCTCAACTGTGCAGATGTTATTGGACTTCACTATATAATGGGTATTTAGAGGAATGGAATTTAGCCCTTCTACAAGGGGACTCAACTGGGGTAAATAAGAAAATTGTCAATTATTGAGAGCCAGAAATTGAGCTAGAACTGTTAGTCATCTATCATTTATTGCGTAAAATGTTTTATGTTAATTTTTTTTAAAGGAAATTGAGTGTCAAAGAAGTTGAGCGATGTCACCAAACTCAGAAAGATGGAGTCTCGAAACTCACAGCCATTGGGCAGGTTCCTGGCTCAGCTGCCTTCTTGTTTTGCAACCTTGAACAAGTTGTTTACTGTTTCTGTGCCTGAGTTCCAATCGCTATAAAACCAGGATTACTACATGTAGGAGTTCTGGTGACATACTAGATTTTGGTCTGCTAACCACAAGATCTTGTAGTTTGAGCCCACTAGCCGCTTGTGGAAGAAGAATGAGGCTTTCTCTTCCTGTAAAGCTTTACAGCCTTGGAAACTTTATTATATAGAGTTGTTATGAGTCAGAACCACCACCCCTACCTCAAAGAGTTGAGAGGCCACAACTGACCTTTGTAAACGTTATTTCTTGGTATTATCAGATGACACTAGTACAGTGTGGTGCTGTAGGATCAGTACTGGACTGCTAACTGCAAGGTCGGTGCTTTAATCCCATCAGGCTCTCCTCAGAAACACGGTGCAGGGTCACTGTGAATGGGAACTGATTCCACTGGCTCTTAACAACAGCAGAAATTTATTTTATTTAAAAAAAAAAACAAAAAAAAACAGAGACAGAGATTGGGGAGGACAATCTACTTTGGAGAGAGCCAAAGTGCTTCACTGGGACTTCAAAGGATTTCAGTAAAAATCAGTTTGGCAGCAAAACTTTAGATAGAGATTCCAGCTTGACCCATAAAGGTCTTTAAACATGTGCGAGCAAGAATTTAGTTTAAGCTCCGAACGGCTCTGTTAAAACGATCCCTTGTTTGCTAAACTGAATTCTAGAAAAATAAGAGAGAAGGGCTACAGAATGATAAACAAATATGACTGAAAATATACATGGCATTTAAAAAAAAAAAATCAAACCACCTAAAGTTAATCCTATATACAAGCCCAATAAAGGAAAACCTGGATGGTGAGAACAGTTAATGCCCTCAGCTGCTAATGGGAAAGTTGGAGGTTTAAATTTACCCAGAGGTGATTTGGAAGAAACTCCTAGCAATCTACTTCTGAAAAATAAACCAGTGCAAATCATATTAAGTACAGTTCTACTCTGGCACACATGGAGTTGCCACATGAATCAGTATGTACTTGACCATCTGGTTGGTTAGTTCTTTTTTTAAAAAAACGGGAATTAGTAAAACTGTCTAGAATTTGGGGCAAGATATCTTACGAGCTTTAGTCAATGAATTTATCTGGGGACCCACCCAACATTTAGGCTCCACAGAAGACTGGTGGGCTTCAAGACCACATTGGCATCACCATAGGAAGACCTACCTGGTGTTTGCACATACTAATGACAATGTAAATATCTGTAGAAGTGAATTGTTACTAATCTACATCTCCATTTCCTGCCAGAGGATAAACTGAACCTCACCAGAGTTTGTTTGGATTTCACATATAAGCCACAACTTTCTAAACTTTTCTTTTTGTGACATCCTTTTCTTTTTGTAAGCCTTAGGTGAAAATAAAATTGAGAATTCCCTAGCTCCCCAGAAGAGTATTTTCCTCTTTAAGTGAAATTGATCTCATGGTGTTGATCATTATATTAAGTGTTTCTGGCAGGACTTCTGGGTGAGGCTGGGACAATCTGCTAAGTCACAGCCCAACAGGACTGAGAATGTTTAGAATATTAGTTAAATGAATTACTTACTTATAAGTGTTGTTCAAAATAATTGGACTAGAGCCTAAGGAAAAAAATAGGCTGCTTATAAAATGTTGGCAGGAGATAAGAAGGAGTAGATAACATGATGAGGTTGATGGCGGTATTCCTGATGTTGTTAAGTGCCGTGGAGTCAGTTCCAATTTATAGTGACCCTGTATAGGATTTCCCAGGAGCTACTGGTGGATTTGAACCCCTGATCAGGATTTATTCTGTGCATTGTTTGGGATTTGGCAAACATGCCTTGACCTGTGTAAAATCCTAGTCCTTGTAGTGTTAAAGCTCTGGTAGCGTAGTGGTTACGAATCGGGCTGTAAACCGCAAGGTCAGCAGTTCGAAACTACCAGCCGCTCCGCGGGAGAAAGATGAGGCTTTCTACTCCCGTAAAGATTTACACCCTCGGAAAC
>NW_006408664.1:5822939-5880283 GCF_000296735.1 Chrysochloris asiatica | reverse complement strand
ACTCGATGGCACTTAACAACAAGAAGAAGTAGTGTAGTGGTTATGAGTCAGGCTGCTAACCTGAAGATCAGCAGTTCGAAATTACCAGCTGTTCTGCGGTATTTCTTCCTCCCATAAAGATTTACAGCCTTGAAAACCCTGCGTAGGGTCGCTATATAAGTTGGAACTGACTCCACGACACACCAACACCATATTAGCAATGTATGAAGGTTTCTCACTGTCTTTGGCTCATGTGGTGGTGGTGGTGATGTGCCGTGGAGCAACCAGAAAATTGATAACTGTTCTGCTGAACTCCCCCACTACACCCATGCACTAACCCCTGAATCCAAGATCAAGATGGAAAACAGCTGTGAAAAGGAATCTGAAGTTTTCTGGAACCTAGACCTGGTTTAACCCACTATTGGGTCAATTCATAACTCAGAGCAACCCCACAGGACAAAGTACAATGAATTGCCTTTAGGGTGTCTGAGACTGTAAATCTTTACAGAAGCACACAGCCTCATCTGTTTCCCTCAGAGCATCTGGTGTGTTTGAACCACCAACCTTGTGATTTTAGCAGGCCAACACTTAACCCACTGTGCCACCAGGGCCCCTTGAACCTAGTTTAGAGAAGCCATATCATGACACAAGGCTATGGAAGGACTAAGAGGAAGTATCTAAAATCTGATTTAACCCCAGGAGTTGCCTAGATCCTATCTCACTGAGAGCTGCAGTCATTCTAATCATCCTGGAGACTCCCTTCCCTCCCACCTCACCCCTAGGCCCAGCTGCTAGGTAGGAAGATAAAAGCTGCCAGGAGTCCTGGTGTGGTGCTGTGGGTTAATGAGCTGGACTTCAAGGTCTGTTTGAACCTCAGTGTGGGCAGTTCAAGCTTACCAGCTGCTTCTCTGAAACCCTATACAGGGTTGTTATGGGTTGGGACTGACTCCACAGTACTTAACAACAACAGTTGATGTAGCTATCTCCAAGGAGGGACTGGTGTCCCCTGCAGCATGAGGAAGACAGCATCTGATAGATTAACAGGGCCTCTTATTTTTTCTAGCCCCATGTTTCTTAACAGTAAACCACCAATGATAACCCCACAACTGAGGATTTTTGTGAGGCAATGCATAAGTTGTTGTAAAAATCCCTAGTACCATGCTGGCTCATAGTAAGTGCTCAGTAAACCTTAGTTCTCTGTGCCCTGTTCCTCCTCCACCCCCTACCCCACCCCCCAAATTGTAAGGAAGGGAAGGTTTGGTTTTTGTCTGTCAGTTTATCTGATTCTGGCAGCCTGATACACACTCTAACCTCATCATCTTTTCTTTATCGCCTTATGTAGATCTTTCTTTAAAAATATATATATATATATATTGTTATTGTTGTAAAAATGCAGCTAGTCCCCAGCACCATCTTGTCTATATCATGTTATATAAACTTTTCTTTTTAAAAAACGATTATTATTATAAAAATACAGATAGCACTACATTTGCCAATTCAACATTTTTCTTGTGTGTAGTTCAATGACACCACATACATTCAATCATGTTGTGCAATCATCACCAACATCCTTTGCCAAATTTCCCATCACCGTAAATAGAAACTCAATGCCTCATAAACAGTGACCCCCTCCCTCCACTGCTGGCATTACCTTCTGATTACATTCTTATCTCTATCCATTTGCCTATCCTAGATATTTCATATACAGGCATGTCTCAGTGATGAGTATGGAAATAAAATGAGTCCTAGAAATATTTGGGATCCCCACCAAAAACCAAACCCACTGCCATTAAGGCCCTTGTAACTCGTAGTAACTTTGCATAGAGTTCACAAGGCTATAAATCTTCACAGGAACAGAAAGGCTCATCTTTCTCCCATGAAATGGCTAGTGGGTTTGAACTTCCAACCTTTCAGTTAGCAGTCCCATGTGTATCCTACTGCACTATCAAACTCCTTAAATGTGCAGTAACATTACGAAAAAGTTTGAAATATTGTGAGAATTGCTAAAATGTGCAAGAGACATGAAGTGAACACCTGCTGTTGGGAAAATGGCAGCAATAGACTTGCTCGATGCAAGGTTGCCACACACATGCATGCACACACAACGGCAATATCTGCAAAGTGCAATAAAATGAGATGTACCTGTACTGAGGTCACGTAGTATATAGTGTGGTTGATCTACTTTTGTGGTTGATCTAACTACACTCAGCAGGATGTTTTCAAGGTTCCGTTGTCTAAATTATTCTTAATGTTAACTCATTGAGCAGTTTTATGAAATTCCACCAAAATGCAAAGCCCAAAGGGATTTATCTCCAGAGGTGGTATTCTTGGAATGAAGGAGGGTGTGAGGAGGATGCTTTTGAGTGGATCTCTTGTGAACTCCAGGGGGCGCTGTCTCCTCTCTAACTGGCCCCTGATTCTGAGGCTCTGGCCCCTGAGCTCACTTTTCTTCCAGAAGCCTGCAGCTTTTAGCTTTAGCATATTTCTCCTAAATGTCTGCCTCAGCAGTGAGAGTGGAGACGATGCCCTTCTTAGTGCCCCCTCATCTTGTCCTTGGGGACAGGATAGTCAGGTTTTGTTAGTTCCTTCCTCATACACAACTATTCTAATGTCTCGATTGATATCTTTTTGATTCTCTGTGTAGTTTTGTTTTAAAATTACGTAAATAGACCTGATAGGAACTCATCCTGTTTCTTACCTTTCTCCTAAACTCATTGTGCTTATGATTCGTCCACTTGCTTTATGTACTTCTGCCATTTTATATGTATATATAAAATGTATATATAAAATGGCAGAAGTACATAAATATATATATTACTGTTGTACCTTGCTCAGAAGGAGACTTTCATTTTACTCATCAGCACTCTGGGTGAGGAGTCCAGAAATTGCCTGCAGCTCCCTGCCTCTACGGTTTATATTGCTCCAAATATCCTCCTGCTGGTACCTCCAGGGCCTGGGTGAGGGCCAGAATTGCTGGCCATAAGTCTGTATTTATTTATTTCATTTGACTGAGGATTGACCGATTGTTTTCCTAAATGTCTGGAGTCATCTACCCTCCGCAGAGCAGAGCATGTATCTTTACCTGGTAGCATTATCTAGATTTCTGAAAGGTGTAAATTGATATCTCATTGCTGTTTTATTTTATCATTTTTGAACAACTAGTGAGTTTGGGCACATTTTGATTTGTTTATGTCCCTGAGTATTACAATTGGTTGGTGCTTTACTAACCAAAATGTTGGCAATTTGAATCTGTCCAATGGTACAGTGTATTTTCAATAACCTCATATACATGCGGAAGCTGAACAGTGAATAAAGAAGACCTTAGAAGAATTGATGCTTTTGAGTTATGATGTTGGAGAAGAATATTGAAAGTGCCATGGGCTGCCCATGGAACCAACATATCTGTGTTGTAAGAAGTGCAGCCAGAGTGCTCCTTGGAAGCCAAGATGGCCAAACTTCATCTCTCATACTTCAGACATATTGTCAGGAGGGACCAGTCGCTGGAGAAGAATATCATGTTTGGTAAGGTGGAGGGTCAAAGAAAAAGAGGAAGACCCCCAACGAGATGGACTGGCCAAGTGACAACATCGATGGGCTCAAGCATGGCAACAGTGGCCCAGGATCGCGCAGTGTTTTGTTCTGTAGTGCATAAGGTCGTTGTGGGTCGGTACCGACTCGATGGCACCTAACAACAACAAAAAAAAATGGTACTGTGAGGAGCTCTGTTAGTGTAGTGGTTATGAATCAGACTGCTAACCTCAGGGTCAGCAGTTCGAAACTACCAGCTATTACATCGGAGAAAGATGAGAATTTCTGTTCCCGTAAGATTTATAGCCTCGGAAACCCTGTGCAGGGTTGCTCTGAGTCGGATCTGACTCCACAGCACTTAACAACAACAACAATAGTACTGTGAACCATAAGGTTGGCAGTTCAAACCCACCAGCTGCTCCTCGGAAACCCTATACAGGGTCACTATGAGTTGGAATCAACTTGATGGCACTTAACAACAATAACAATAATAGTACTGTGGCACTGTAGGATAAGCCCTGGAGTGTAAGATCAGTTTTGAATCCCAAGGTCAGTGGTTCAAACTCACCAGCCACTCCTCAGAAACCCTATACAGAGTCACTGTGAATCATAACTGCCTCCATGGCACTTAACAAAAATGGTGCTGTGGAAGAAAGGGCTGGCAATCTGTTCCATACAGAATACAGCTAAGAAAGCTGTTTCTGCTGTGTACTATGAGTCAGGATCAACGCAACGATATGGGTTTGGCTCATACCTTTTGTCCTTTTTCTTAGTTTGGATTATCTATCTTAGTTTGGAGGAAAGATTGAAGTTGTCAAGGACTTCATTCTTCTTGGATCAACTATCAACACTCACGGAAGCAGCAGTCAAGAGATCAGACCATTTATTGCACTGGGCAAATCTGCTGCACAGCAACTTTTTAAAGTGTTGAAGAGCAAAGATGTCAGCTTGAGGAATAAGGTGCGCCTGACCTAAGCCATGGTGTTTTCAATAATCTTATATGGATGCGAAAGCTGGACAGTGAATAAGGAAGACTGTAGAAGAATTGATGCCTTTGAATTATGGTGTTGGAGGAGAATACAAAAGTGCCATGGGCTGCCAAAAGAACCTATTTTGGAAGAAGTGCAGCCAGAGTGCTCCTTGGAGACCAACATGGCCAAACTTCGTCTCTCATACTTTGGACATATTGTCAGGAGGGACCAGTCGCTGGAGAAGGATATAATGCTTGGTAAGATGGAGGGTCAGAGAAAAAGAGGAAGACCCCCAATGAGATGGATTGGCCAGGTGGCAGCATTGATGGACTCAAGTGTGGCAATGGTAATGAGGTTGGCCCAGGATCAGACGTTGTTTCATTCTGCTGTGCATGGGGTTGCTATGAGTCGGTTCTGACTCGATGACACCTGACAACAACAACATTTTTTCTTAATTTGCAGGAAATAGGTTGTCAGTTTTAAACACTGAAAGTACCTTCTGATAATATTATTCTGTTATTTTTATCAGGGAGCACTGGTGGCATAGTGGGTTGCCAGTAGGGCTAATAAGCAGAAGGCCAACAGTTTGAATCCACCAACTGCTCCTCAGGAAAAAAAGATGCTCTGGTAAAGGTACAGCCTCGGAAACCCCATACAGGGTCACTATGAATCGGAACTGACTTCATGATACACAACAACAACACTAATTTTGTCAATAATGTCTTCCAGTGAGCAGAAATTCTTCATTTGGACTAATCAATTTGATTTGTTTTGAAATTTTATAGAGAGTTGGTTAATTTGAAGCTTACTACCCCAGTACTCCTCGTCTAAAATTCCTTTTGAAACATAAGAAATTTGTACTGTGTGGCTGAGACTGAGTCACCACATCCTCATCTAAGAAGATAGAGCCAACTCATTTCTGAGGTTCCTTACGTCTCTGAATAACGAGATAAATGTTTGGACTTGGCTTCGACTTAGAGAAATGTTTGGATTCCTTGGAAGAAGGGCGGGGCAAAGGCAGAAGTCTGCGTGGTGGTGCTCATAATATGTGAGTTACCCCACCAGCCTGGACCAGAGCAACTCCCAGAGGGAAGGATGGGAGTTGTCAGTAGAGAGGCAGTGTGGTACAGTGTTAAGTGGGTAAGCCTGGGTGAGTCCCTTTTCTGCTATTTAGAAATTTTGGACTGGAAACAGATTATTCAATCTCATTAAGCTCCGTTTTCACATGTGTGGAATGGGTGTGATGGTAGTTAACCACCTCATACATTGTTATGGGGATTAAGGGAAATAAAAGCTCGCATGAATACTTTGCACAGAGCCTGGTCCTAGTAAGGGATCAGTAAGTGGTGGCTGTGCTCACATTCCATTACTAAGGGTGGCCCACCATAGCATGTAATCAAAAGGTGACTAAGGAGGTTCAATTCAAGGGTACCTGGAAATTTAGCAGACTTTGATTCAATTACACAGGACGCGGTATCTTCTGCTTAAACTTTTACCCCTTGATATGTGAAGACATCTATTTGACCTAGTGAAATGTAATCCAATGCCTTTCCTGAGCTTAACAGTAGAGATAGAGACTGCAATTCCCATTTGAGCCCTTCTTAAACACATAGTGAGCTGGTGGAGCAGTGGTTAAGGGCTTGACAGCTTAATGAAGGAAGTATCAGTTGTTTAAACCTATCAGCCATTCCGTGGGAGAAAGATGTGGCAATCTGCTTCTTTAAAGATTCTTGTTGTTAGGTGCAGTAGAGTCAACTCTGGTTTATATCAACCCTATGCACAACCACAATTGTTGTATTAATTGGCCTTCCTTATATTGTTGTTAAGTGCTGCCAAGTGGTTCTCTCCCATAGCTACCTTGTATAGGGTTTCCAAGGCTTTAAATCTTCATGGACGCTGAAAGCCTCATCCTTTTCTTAGAGTGGCTGGCAGTCTTGAACTGCTATTATCCTATTACAGACAGCATTATACTTCAAGATAGATCTTGAAATGTTCTTTTTGATGATAAATGAAGTGTCATTCCTTCTGTCATTCAGTTTGTCAAATCTGAAATTCCATTAGGTGAGCATGGGATCCTAGGATTCATGATCTGATTTGTAAAAGACACAACATTAGACCCTCAAACTTATCATAGATGCCCAAATAGAAAGTGATCGTGTTTCTGCTCCTTTCCCACCCCTCAAAACAATTCTGAATAAAGATGGGGAGTCCTGGTGTGGCGCTGTAGGATAAGCACTGGACTGCAGAGTCTGTTTGAACCATGAGGTTGATAGCTCAAACTCTCCAGCCACTTCTCAGAAACTCTGTACAAGGTCAGTATGACCCAACTCCAGGGCATTTAACAACAACAAAGAAAGATGGAATGTTCAGATTCAAGTGTTTTCAAGATTTCCCATGTTAAGATAAATTCTTTATCCTGAATAACAAAGTTTTATTTAGGAAGGTGAATTAGTGATACTAGTTTGAGAGGCTTGAAAGAGAGATCCTGAAGGCAATGGTATTTTTTTTTTAAAGGTAAAGAAAGTTACTAATTATTCCTAGATGTAGACCTCAGACGATGTAAGCGTCTTGAGGATTATGGATCCCTAGGCCTCAGAGATCTGATCAGCCCCCACCACTTCCGTGGCTGTGGGCTTTCTGTTCTCAGTCCAAGTTACAGGTGGGCCTCGAGAGAGGAGGAAGGAAGAAAAGAGAATCTCTTAGCTCATCTTGTCCTTGTCTTGGTATCTGTGTTTTAACTGAAAGTTAGAAAGAACTAAATAAATCACATGTTTTATTAGCAGCTCTCCTTACTCTACTTACAAACAACATCCAAATGATATGTAAGCTCCCTTAAGTCACGGAAGTAGAATTTTTTAAAAATTCTCTTGATGCTTCTTTTTTCTCACTTGAATGTTTGTTTCTGCATATAATCCAAACATTAACTGTAGCCCTCTTAGCCCTCAGAGAAGCGATTAGATCTGTCTGGACCCCAGTTAGTTAAGCAGTTGATTCTAAATGTAGCATAAATATGCATATTTTTATGTATGTGGAGTTTCTAAATTTCGTCATCTGATTTCATTCAACACATATTGAAATGCACATAGACTGAGTTGACCCCCCAGATTTTTTTCTGCCATTTAGTGGGATGTGACATTCATCTGCCAGGACTAGAAGATGGAGGTCAACTCAATGGCATATATGGTTCTCTCTGTCAACCAAAACCCCCAAAATCTGTAATCCCGTCTTCTTGAGCCCTGTTGTGGCATAGAACATCGTGAAAAGTTTCTATTAGAAATACATTCCTGTGAACAGCCATTTTACTCTGCCAAAGGACAGCAACCTATATCTGAGTTATAAAGGGGACAGTTCATAATAGATGAGTGGATGTTCAAATGGATGGATATACAGATGAATAGATATGCAGATAGACAGACAGATGTGCTTTTCTTCAGTCTCTCTCATTCTGCTTATGTGAACTTCCTGAAAATAAAGGATGTGGCTTGGTTACTTGACAATCTAGAACCCCATAGGAAACCAGTAAGTTGTGGTTTAATTACATGACTCATGTCTCTGTTTAACAGCAGAATGGTTAAGGGCATGTATACTAGTGCCTGGTGGTTGTTGTTGTTAAGTGCTATTTTGTCAGTTCTGACTCATTGCGACCCGGTACAGGGTTTCCAAGGAGCAGCTAGTGGGTTTGAACCACCTACACTCTGGTTCTCAGTCCAGTGCTTACCCTACAGCTCCACACCAGGAGTCCTGGTTACCCAGTTACCTTTGTTCAAAACCAGTCACTAACTGGGAAGTTCTGTGGCTCCATTTCTCCATAGGAAAAAGGGCAGTAATAGCACTTATCTAAAAGCATGGTAAGGATTTAATAAGTCAGTACCTGACCATGTATCATAAAAGTGTTAACTATTAAGATTTCTTTTCTCACATCATTTTGTCTTTTTTTTTTTTTTTTGCTGATACGCTCTTATATTAAGTTTATTGGGATTTTACACAGTCTTCCATGAACAAAACTGTTACAAAATGTTCCCTTTCTAATTCAAATATGAGTATTCTTTGATAGAACATATAACAGGTCACATGAGCGGATTTCAATTAGAGACTTTTCACAACAATCCATTTTCTCATTGACTTCAGTTATTAAATCTCAATAATGTTCATACACACACACAACAGTTCAATAAACTAAAAACAAAACAAACACAAAAAAACCTGTTCCATTCACAAACAAGTGCTAAAAAAATATAAGTAGACCTATAAAGGTAACTTGGAAATAAAAATACAGACAATGAACATAAGAGAACTAGGGTGATAGTTTTGAGAGATTCAAACCGAAGGTCAGACCATGAATGAGTGATACAATTGGCTGTTTGTCTCACAGCAACTTAACTTCTTTTATGTTTCATCTAAGTTACTGCTTAGCTCCTACTTACTGTTTGTCTCCTATCTTGCTTTGCACTGAAAGGTTTTACATGGCTCATCATACTGATTCCTACAGAAAATGGAGCCTGTTTTAATGGAGCAGGTGGAGTGAGTAGTTTTGCTATTCAGGCAATAAACACTGTGAGACACTGGTGCCAGGCACGTGACTGCTGTCACCAAGAATATCAGGGCAGTACAGCAGTGAAGCCCACTCCTGACTCTGGAAGAAAGACCTGGTGGATCAGACAACTGCAGAGAGTACAAGTGCTGTTAGAGATATGTATACGAGTATAAGGTATGCTAGAAAGGCAAAACTATCAAAAGTAGAGGGGTTGCAAAAGCTTCTTTCTCAAGGAGGTAGCATTTGAGCTGCATCTTAAGCAGCCATTGCATCTGAGTGACATAGTGTTCCACAAACTTGTTGTTCGTCCCTATTGTCAAGTCAGCTGCTTACCCAAGGCCGGTGCTGTGAAACACCGCGTAGCACTGCATCAGCCCCGTAACCAGACAATTGTGAGCCATATTCACTGACTGATTTTTGAAACTAGATCACCAGGCTTTTCTTGCTAGTCTGTCTTCATCTAGAACCCAGGTGATGGCTGTGCAGGAGGTACATTGCTTAGAAATCAGTTGAACCAGGTCTTCCACGTGGATGGCAATAATTTGACCACTGAAGCACCACTGCCCCTTCGCCTGGAATTTAGGGCACCTGAGTGGTTGGCATAGGAAAATGAGGCAACACAAAGCATTAACTAGGAGATGAGAGAGGGTCTCGTGTGTTTGCAAAGAGTAAGCATGTCCCACTCCCACCGAAGTGGTGGGAAGCCTTTGCCAAACTGAAAGCAAAGCTGAGAAAGTGTGATTGGGTGGTCTGCGGTGAATTGGTTGGAGGTGTTGATTTTGGTAGCAGGGAGACAGGCTAGGAACCTCTGAAGACAAGCAATGAGACCAAGTGGGGCAGTGGGAGTCAGTGGAGGAGAAGAACTCTTGAGGAGATGATTCAGAAAGGAAAGCAGCAAGACTTTGCAACCGGCTGGGCATGGAGACCTGGTGGAGCGAACAATAGCCGCTGCTCCACCAGTCATTGCTCCACCAGATGTTTTTCCTGCCTGACATGGTGGGCTCTTTCCGGACACCTGAGACCATATCCCTCCTCATTTGTGTCTTATTCACAGGGTGACTGGGAGTAAGTGGTTGTTGACCCTGTGGAGGACTCTGGGGTTAAGGGATAGAGAAGAGCAGGATCCACAGGGAGGAATGGGGAAGAAAGTGCAGTGACCATCAAGTCCCTCCAAGCTAACTCTCTATGGTGTCTCCTGAAGCAAGGAAAATGAGAAGGGTTCAACTCTTTGCCCCACCTGCCACTTCCCAACACAATTTCACACTGTTTGTAAACCACTTGGTGTCCCTGGGTGATACAAATGATTAACAGTCTAGGAGAATATTGAAAATGCCATGGGCTGCCAAAAGAACCAATAGATTGCGTTTTGGAAGAAGTGCAGCCAGAATCCAGCCAAGTCCAGGCCTTGAAGGCCAAGATGGCCAAACTTCGTCTCTCATACTTCAGACATATCGTCAGGAGGGACCAGTCGCTGGAGAAGGATATCATGTTTGGTAAGGTGGAGGGTCAGAGAAAAAGAGAAGACCCCCCAACGAGATGGATTGGCCAAGTGGCAGCATCGATGGACTCAAGCGTGGCAACAGTAGTGAGGTTGGCCCAGGATCAGGCATTGTTTCATTTTGCTGTGCATAAAATCGCTATGAGTCGATACCGACTCAATGGAACCTAAAAACAACAACAACTAACCAAGAGGTTGGAAATTTGAGACTACCCAGGAGTGCCTCAGAAGAAAGGCTTGGTGGTCTCTTTTTAAAAATCCTTTGGAGCAGAGTATATGACATATACAAGATTCGCCATGAGTTGGCGTTAAGGGAAACAAGCCAGAGATACTGCAGGAGCTCAGTAGAGCTGAACGACTGTGACCTTTCTCCACAGCTGCATTTGGGGACTCACATGCCCCAACTGAGAAGGCAGGTTCCATCAGAGGCACAGGCCTAACTCTTTCAGAGTCTGTGGGCTTTTTCAGCTTTCAGACTTTGAGGTTTTGGTTGACCTTTATGACTTAGATTTTTGTGAAAATGGCCACTCTCCGGTTGCTGAGTTCATTCATCAGAGGCTCTCAAAGCAGGCCTCTTTACTAGTTTGCTACCTGAGGTCAGACAGATAGTGTTTTCTATCTTTTTTTTTTTTGGCCAGTACAATACACAAAAAAAGCTATGGTATTTGTACAGAATTCTGGGGTACATAGAGTAGGCTGCTGGTGGTATCTTGCCCAAGTGCTAAGGGACAAATAGCTCCACCGTTGGAAGTTGGAAATTCATTAATGCTCTTCTCTGGTTATTTTTTCGTTTGTTCATTCATTTAGTAAGTATGTATCAAAGCCAAACAAAACAAAACAAAACAAAAACGAATAGCTCTTGCTATTGAGTAGATTCCTACTCATGGTAACTCCGTGTATACAAAGAAGTACTGAGTTAGCAGATCACAAGTGAGTGGATTCAAACCACCAACCTCTAGGTTAGTTCTGTTGAGTTGGTTCTCACTCAGCTACCCTGTCTAGGGTTTCCAAGGACAGGCTTGTGGATTTGAACTGCTGACTTTGAGTTTAGCTGCCCAGTCTTTATCCTACAGGTGCCACACTGGCGCTTCAGGACTCACAAACTGCTTGTTTCACCCCGGCTCCTAATATGGATCAAGACACATTTTAAATGAATAATGAAAACCAGTCAATACATAGAGTTTAAGAGCAAGGAAGAGAAGCTACTTCTGTCAAAGAACTATTAACTGGAAAAAATCAGATAGTGGAACATTTCTCCACAAAAAGAAAATATTCCAGAATCACTGAGGTCTTAATGGAAGACAACTGAATGTTCACTGACTCCTGTGTCCCCTCCTGCAGACGATGAGTAAACGCCAGTACCAAGGGGCAGGTCTGATTCTCCTTCCTGTGTTAACCACCACCTCCGACCCATTCTTACACCAAGTGCTTTCATTTCCCTTGCTCTCACCCTGTAGTCTTTCAATTCTTTCTTTCATTCATCCATTTACTCACTACCAAAGGAAGGATTTGCTTACTGATGAAATGAATAAATGGCAGCTCCTCCTAGAAAGACCTTTAGGAAAGAAGCAACATGAAAGTTGGCACGTTGCCTCAGAGGACAGTGTGGTCAGGCAGGGTGTGCCAGTGTAGCTGCTGAGTTAGTTCAGTATTCCAGCCACACTATTTGTGGACCAAAAGTGCTTTCCTCATGAGACACACAATTTGAAAAGAATTCTCTCCTCTTTATTTGAAAGTATTCTTTGTTAACATTTGTGCCCAAACTGCAAAGCCATTTAAACTGCAAGGTTGGAAGTCCAAGCTCACCAGCTGCTCCTTGGAAACCCTATACAGGGTTGCTATGGGTCAGAATCGACTAGACTGCACTTAACAGCAACAATAAATATACATTTGGAGTCCTGGTCTGGTGCTGTGTGACTGCAAAGTCAGTTTGAATTGCAAGGTCAGAGGTTCAAGTCACTTCTTGGAAACAATATGGGTTAGAACTGACTTAATGGTGTTTAACAACAACAGCAACAAATACGCACTTAAACAGATCTCAGAGTTGTTATTATCTTAGTACAAGGAATGGAAAATCATTTAATCTCAAGTGCCGTCTTTAGATGATTCACAGTAACTGAGCCTGCATTCTGAGGCTCAGTTCAAATTCAGTAGGAAAGAATGACTCAGTTAAGTGGCATTTACCATGGATAGGGGAATCATGGTGTTAGGATATTGTACATTTGTTTGCATTTTAACTTGAGTGGGTACCTTACATTTAATTTGGTATCCAAGAGATGATAACTGAATTTTAAAAATTATTTTGAGGCTTAAGTTCATTGGAATCTAAGTAAGGGAATTGCTTATTCCAAAAGGGAGTATGGGCTTTGGCCTGTATAAAGAGTTTTTGAAAATTATAAACAGATGCAGACACAGACTTTCTCTCACTCCTAACTATGGGGTGTTTTCAGCCATTAAAACAAGAAATTTGGATTCAAACGGTTTTGAATATCCTTATTCTTCCATTACTGATTCATATGAACTGAAACACTTTCTGGGCTTTATCCTCTAAAGGTTCTGTAACACTTCCGAACTTTTATAGACTATCCATATTAAATATAAATGTTAGCAAATACCTAACAGGAAGTGTGAGAAACAGCTTGTCCTAAGGGTTTCTTTAACAACAACAATAGGGTTTTTCGTCTTATTATAACTATAGAATGAGTACACTTCATAGTTTTATTGTATCCGATTTTAATTTATTTTTGTCCTTTCATTTTCATTTGTTTTAGACTTTAAAGAGCAGGCAACATTTTAGATATGTGGGTGGTAGAAAATACTGTGCTGTGGTAGGTCACGCATATGGAATGTCTCATAAAAGATAAGTGTTGTTGTTAAGTGCCATTGAGTCGGTTCCAACTCACAGCAACCCTTTATAGGGTTTCTGAGGAGCAAGCCACAGACCTTGTAGTTCAAACTGACCTTTAACCCACAGCACCACACCAGGACTACATAAGACTATCCGATCCATAGTGACCCTGTGTAGGGTTTCCAAGGAGCAGCTGGTGAGCTTGAACTGCAGACCTTGCAGTTCAAATGGCTTTGTAGTCTGGTGCATTAACCCACAGTGCCACACCAGGACTCATAAAACCATTCTTGTTAAATACCGTGGAGTTGTTTCCAACTCATAGCGACCCTGCACAGGGTTTCTGAGGCTATAAATCTTTATGGGAGCAGAACGCTTCATCTTTCTCCTGTGGAACCGCTGGTAGTTTTGAACTGCCGACCTTGAGATTGGCAGCCCGACTCGTAACCATTATGCTACCAGAGCTATAAGACCATTAGTTCCTAAACAAAAACTAGATAGATAGATATTGTCTTAGGTGTTTTCCTGAATGAAGAAAGTGGTGGGTTTGAGGAGCTGTAGCTGGTCATATTACTGGTGTCAGAGTTACTGATAAAGATCATTTTGCTAGAATTGTCTCTCTTATATTTGGTGAAATATAGTCTTCATAGTAAAAATACATAAGGTTGTCACACGGGATTAGCATTAGTCACTGAATTGCGTTAGTAAATATATAGTCCCAATATTACAAATGAAATGTTTGGGTAAGGAAGAAGAGAGAATGCATGCACATGTGCACATACAAGTCAAGAAAATCAATTGCTTAAATCAGGGATTAAGGAGCCCTGATGGCAGTATGAATTAGATGTTGGGCTGCAACTGCAAAATGAGGCTGGCTGCTCCTGTAAAGATTCACAGTCTTAGAAACCATATGGAGGGTTGCTAAGAGTTGGAATCAACTCAGTGGGTTTGGGTTTAGTTTTAAGGCAAATATTAAAGCAGTAAGTGACAAGTAGCTGTTTAACTAAAGTCTGGATTAATTGTAAAAGGCAAGAAGAGAGACAGTGGACAGAGAGACAAAACATTAACAAGCACACATGAGGAAAGTTGGATGGGAATTTTCAGAGAGAACATGTTGTTGTTAAGTGTAATTGAGTTGGTTCTGACCCATAGCGACTCTGTATAGGGTTTCCAAGGCTGTAAATCTTTAAGGGAGCAGAAAGCCTCAAATTTCTCCTGCGGAACCGCTGGTAGTTTCAAACTGCTGACCAACTCATAACCACTGTGCTACCAGAGCTCCTTGAGAGAACCATAAGAGGAGAAATAATATTGCAATATGAATTTTTTTTTTTTTTTAATCTTCTATGTTTGTGCTGGTGTGGTGCTGTAGGATAAGCACTGGGTTGCAAGGTTAGCTTGAATCCTTAGAGTAGTGGTTCAGACTCACCAGGTGCTCCTTGGAAACCCTATACAGGGTCACTGTGAGTCAGAACCAACTCGATAGCACTTCACAACGTTTGTGCTACAAAAACTCTAAAAATGTAAAAGAATGTGGAAAGATTGATCTGTTCTATTATACTGTTCTGTCTTTTGTTACTCCATGTTCTGCTCTTTGACAGATTTTTTTCTGAGGTACTTGCAAATTATTAGTAAAAATAATAGAAATCAATAAATAAGATCAGGTGATTTAATGCCAGCTGCGTGGTGGGCATTTGGTGTCCTAAGATGAATGGCATGATCTTCCTTGTAATAAGCTGATGTGTTATGCTGTAGGGTAAGCACTGGACTGAAAGGTTGGTTTGAACCACAAGGTCAGTGGTTCAAACCTACCAGCCACTCCTCAGAAACTCTATACAGGGTCACTGTGAGTCGGAGCCTACTCCGTGGCAGTTAACAGCGGCAATAAGTTAGTGCAATAGAAGAAAAATGGGTAGGAAAAAGTGAAGATGAAGAAATGAAAACAAGAGTTTCTAAAGAAAATAAGTGTCAAAAAGGAATTTTTCTGAATTCATTTCAGTAGGAAACCTTAACTGTGATTGCAGAAAGACAATATATTTGTTAGGAATGATTTTGTTTATTCTTTGTCATTATCAGTACACCCTTGCTATGCGCTAGGGACTATGTTGAGCATCAGAAGAAAGTCATGCTCTAAAGAGGCTGACATATCCATGGGCAGATGAGAGGTCAACAGGACTGCACAAAGGTGGCCTTAGAGCAAAGGAAGGACATGTAGCTCAAACAGAGAAAGCATGGTGGGCTCTTGGGAAATTTCTCTTCTAGAAGGACCATGAGACTTCAGGAATGGAAGCCAGTAGTTGAAAAGGTAGTTTACATGCATGACCAAAAATAAGGAGTATTTTGTCTATCTCTCTGTATGTCTATTTGTCTGCCTGCCTACCTACCCATCTATTTACCTATGTCTATCTACTTACCGAACTATTTATCTACCAACCGACCTACCTATGTACCTGAGTTCCTGGATGGTGTAAATGTTTAACAACGACTATTAATCAAAAGCTTGGTGGCTCAAGTCCACCACAGGCACCTTCTAAGGAAGGTGTGGTGATCTACTTCCTCAAAATCAGCCACCCGATGGAACACACTTATACTCTGGTATATAGGGTTGCCATAAGTTGGAACTGACTTGATGGCTGCCGATGTCTAGCTATCAATCCATCTCCTTACCTGTCATCTATAAATGTACAAAGATAAATGAGAGAAATGAAAGCTGCAAGTAGGTGTTTTTGTTCTTGTTAGGTGCCATTTAGTTAGTTTCAACTCATAGCAACCCTATACACAACAGAATGAACCAGTCCTGCACCATCCTCACAATTTTTATGTTTCAGCCCCAAGTTTGAGTACAAGAAGTTGTTCTTGTTAGGTGCCATCAAGTTGGCTCCAACTCACAGAGACCATATGCTCAATGGAATGAAACATTGCCTGTCCCTGCACCATCCTTACAATTAGTGTTTCACTTAAGCTCATTGCTTCTGCCTCTGTGTGGATCCATTTCTTTGGGACTCTCCCTCCTTTTTGGTAACCCTCTACTTTACCAAGCATGATATCCTTCTCTAGGGACTGGCGCCTCCTGATAACACGTCCAAAGTATGAGAGATGAAGTCTTGCCATCCTGGCTTGTAAGGAACTTTCTGGCTGTACAGCTTCCAATACAGATTTGTTTGTTCTTTTACTTTTACTATTATTCTCTAATACTCTAATACTCAAATGCATCAATTCTTCTATAGTCTTTATTCATTGTGCAACTGCAAGTAGTCAGAAACCTATTTTAAATACTATGTTGTAGGCCTTGTGCAAATCCCTTTACATACAAAGACATTAAGCACTTCAGAATCAAGCAGAAGTAGTGTTATCCCTAGCACCACTGACCAATTTGATGACCTTGATCAATCCATTTAACTTTACTAGGTCTCAGTTTTTGTCACCTGTACAATGAAGATAGTAATAGTACCAATTTTCTATATGCAATCACTTAGCAAGAAGCTGACAAGTGGCAAGGGCTTTTAGTAAGTGTTAGCTCATTTCCATTACATCCTTTGTAGTATTCACTGCCCTTTTGGAGGGACCCAGGGTTTAGAAATGTGCCCCAGGCTACTGCTCATCAGTGGTGGAGCCTTACTGAGTGTGAGGGTTGAGTGTCAAAGATGAGGCTGGAGGGAAAGGTGAAGCCAGCTACCAAAGAACCTTCATGGATCCTACTCAAGATGTTGAATTTTATCATAAAGTCAATTATGAGCCACTGTGTGACATTAAGGTTGAAAGCAATGAGATCATATTTTAAAATATTTTAAAATATTATTCTAGCCGTAGTATGAAGAATGGTTTTGAGAAAGGGATAAACTGAAAACTCAGTCAAGAATCTATTGCAGTGGCCCAGGAGAGAAGGATAGAGACAGCATTGAGACTGTAGCAATGGGATGAAAGGAACACGTAGGTAAAGAGAGGTATTCTTGGTGATACAGATGGCTAGGCACTTGCCTACTAACTGAAAGGTTGGTAGCTCGAACCCACTCAGAAGCATGTTGGAAGACAGGCCTGGCAATCCCTTGAAAAAACCCTATGAAGCAGTTCTACCCAGCATATATTGGGTCCCTGTGCGTCAGAGTAGACTCCACCACAACAAACAACAACAGGTAAAGAGAGGAAGGGAGGGAGAGGAAGATTAGCTTTATTGACTGGGTAGATGGTAGCACGGTGGACCAAGATGGGGAATCTCAGAGGAGGGATTTTGAGTAAGGTAATCTTGGGGCTATTGTGAGACATCCAGGGACAAATCTCCTCATGGCAGGTAAACATACAGATCTAGAGGTCAAGAGAACAGTTTTATTTTAAGTTTAGAGTTAAAGATGTGGGTTAATGCGCTGGACTACAAAGTCCACTTGAACCTCAAGGTCGGCAGTTCAAGCTCACCATTACCTGCTCAGAAACCCAACTCAGCAGAACTTAACAACAACAACAGAAAGATAATATTGATGATAATTGCAAAGTGGGTGGTAAGTGAAATAAGCTTTCTACAGAAATATCCATTTAAAAAATAAAAAAACACTTTACAGTTAAGCCTCATCTTTCTCCCATGGAGTGACTAGTGAGTTTGAACTGCCAACCTTATAGTTAGCAGTTCATTGTTTATCCTATTGGATCACTAATTTAAATTGAAGGGCCACCAGTCAGCACATCCAGGCCTCTTCCCAGATAATCTACAAGGTTAAACAGCATCGGATAAGGTATTTAGAAAGTTTGAGATTCAAGTGTGGAATTAGCAAAGCAGTCTTGGAATTCAGAACAGGTGGGCAGTAGCCTAGAGGAGACAGCTTTATTCCAGGTTGACTGGAGAAAGGGATGGATGGGTCACATGTTCATTTCATAATCGAGCTTTTCCTCAGATGTGAAACTGCTAGAGATGAAACAAAGGGAGAAAAAAACCAGTACCACACTGTAAATATGGAGAATGCTATTTCCTACAAAATCTGCTGCACAGGAACTTTTTAAAGTATTGAAGAGCAGAGATGTCAGCTTGAGGACTAAGGTGCGCCTGACCCAAGCCATGGTATTTTCAATAACCTCATATGGATGTGAAAGCTGGACAGTGAATAAGGAAGATTGTAGAAGAATTGATGCCTTTGAGTTGTGGTGTTGGAGGAGAATACTAAAAGTGTCATGGACTGCCAAAAGAACCAATAGATCTATTTTGGAAGAAGTGCAGCCAGAGTGCTCCTTGGAGGCCAGGATGGCTAAGCTTTGTCTCTCATACTTTGGACATATTGTCCGGAGTGAACAGTCGCTGGAGAAGGATGTCATGCTGGGTAAGATGGAGGGTCAAAGAAAAAGAGGAAGACCCCAACGAGATGGATCAGCCAGGTGGCATCATTGATGGCGTCAAGTGTGACAGCAGTAGTGAGGTTGGCCAAGGATTGGACATTGTTTTGTTCTGCTGTGCATGGGGTCGCTATGAGTCGGTTCCGACTCGATGGCACTTGACAACAACAACAACATTTCCTAGTTGACTTCTGGTTTTCCCAGAAGAATGAGAGAGCCACTAGAGTCCTTAGGAAGAAATAGTTGTGGTAATATAGGGGAATCATGTCTGAGGAGATGCCATGAGGAAGAGAGACCTCTTGTTTCTGCTGGTGATACATTTTGTGCTTCCTCTTGCTAAAACCCCTGTTGGTTTTAATAGTTCTCCTTGGCAGATGGCTGTTTGCATGATATGGGTTTATGAGAATAAACAGAACATGATTAGACTGGAAACAGCCTAACTAGTGCAGACCCTTGAACCTGCCCCAGGCTGATGAAATGAGGATGTGTGTGGATGGCACGACAGTGGTCATCTCATCAGCTCTCCAGCAGATATTCAAGCACACTGAGGCCACTCCAGTAGGTGGTGTGTGGCCTACCATAGAATTCTCAGACCAGCCTGGTGATCTGAATATCCCTGGGCCTCATTCCATTTCCACTGAATAAAATCTCTGGAATGACGGTTAGGTGGACATGGGGCCAAGGAATCTGTCCCATGGATTCCAGTTTCTAGGCCAGTGGGCTAATGTAATATTGTTTGAAGTGTGATTATATTGGAAATTCCTGAACTTAATTATTTTTCTCTTTGTCATTTCTACTAGGCCCTGGGAAATCATGAATTCGATAATGGTGTAGAAGGACTGATGGATCCACTTCTTAAAACAGCCAAATTTCCGATTTTGAGTGCTAACATTAAGGCAAAAGAGCCTCTAGCATCTCAAATATCTGGGCTCTATTTTCCATACAAAATTCTTAATGTTAGTAATGAACGTGTGGGAATTGTTGGATACACTTCAAGAGAGACCCCTTTTCTCTCAAATCCAGGTATTTTCTCCTTATAAAAAGCACTATAAAGTACTCATTCCTTGAAAATAGATGTTTGATAGAATAGATTCCTTGAGATCAGGGTTTGGCGTTATTTTTATGGACTGTAGATAAGAGTGGGAATACTGTGTGGCACTGGGCAAAGAGGATGCTTAGGATGACATTGATAAAAGCAATCTTGGATTTCCCAATTCTAAGTTGTTTCTTATAGACCTTTGCTCTTCTGTGCAGTAAGCATCTTTTCTGACATAAACTCTGCTTTTCTAATTCATTGTGTCCTACATCCTAAATTGGAAGTGACTGCAATTTACATCTAATGCTGAACAGCACAGGAGAGTGAGAGTCACGAAATTTTCTGCCTTTCTTCCTGTGGAGTCCGAATCCCAGAGCTAGGGTCTTACCTCAGTTACCGTAGCTTTCCATCTCTTCCATTTTCTAGCACAGTCATTACATGCTCTGGTTGTGGTTCCTTTTTGTTTATCACTATTTATCTCTTGTAGTTTTAGTGACTTTGCTGTATCTTAAAATCATTCTAGGAAATATGTATATATTCTTAAGTGGTTTCAAGATGTATATGTTATTTATATATTGTTGTTAAGTCGGTTCTGACTGAAAGTGACCATGTATAGAGTTTCTGAGGAGTGACTGGTAAGTTTGAACAGACTTTGGTAGTTCAAACAGACTTTGAAGCCCAGTGCATTGTCCTACAGTACCACCCCAGGACTCTATTTATATAGAGATTGGTTAAACATTGGCCTTCTAACTGCAAGGTTGGTGGTTCAAACACAACAATTGCTTAGTAAGAGAAATTTGAAGCATAAGAGAAAGATTTACAGTCTCAGAAACCCTATGGAGCAGTTCTACTCTGTTCTACAGGGTCATTGTGAGTTGGAATCAACTCAGTGTTAGTGGGTACACATATATGTGTACACACACTCACACACACACATATATATATACATGTACACATATATACAAGGGTGAGTAAAAAAAGTATTGCCAATAGAGTTCTTATTCGTACATGCACAGGTTTATTCCAAACAAAACATGTTTAAACATGTCTCTGCAATCAGTGGATGGCTGCAGATACATTCTCTTTGTATACACTTGTCTTAGTCTCATTGTTGTTGTTGTTGTTAAGTGCCATCGGGTCGGGTCCGACCCATAGCGACCCTGTACAGGGTTTCCGAGGGTGTAAATCTTTACGGGAGTAGAAAGCCTCATCTTTCTCCCGTGGAGCGGCTGGTAGTTTCAAACCGCTGACCTTAAGGTTCGCAGCCCGATTCGTAACCACTACGCTACCAGAGCTCCTGTCTTAGTCTCATTAGGTTGCCTTCACAAAAAGTTCCATCAAGACAGTGGCTTATGAAAGGATCTGCTGGGCCAGTTAAATTCAAGGCTAAGAAGGTTATGGTGACTATTTTTGTGGGACTCCAAAGGGCTAATCTTAATAAATGTTCTTGAAGGACACAGAATGATCATGGGGACTTACTAAGAAGTTTTAAGAAAATTGAAAACTGGATTGGTGAAATAAAGACCAAGGAATATTCCCCCCCTTAACAACAATGCACCTGCTGATTGTTCAAGGGTGGCAAGGGCTGTCGTAGGAGGGTTTTATTGGGAACCTTCCTCCATCCACCCTACAACCCTCGTCTTTCATCTTCAGACTTCATTCTATTCCCAAAACTCAAAGAAGGTTTGAAAGGAGCATTATCTGAGTCCCTCAGAAAATCAAAACTACCATTTTGATGTGGTGTAAATCGAAGAGCGCAGAATTCTTTGGGGAAGGGGTTAGAGAAATGGGAAATTTCTTACAGGCTAACAGGATGCTTCCTCTTTGGGATTCCTGAGGCTCTCGGCTAAGTATGGAAAAAGGCTGCCTGAGGAGCTAACAAAGCAATTGCTGAAGAGGAGAGGGCTAGCGAGAGCACCACCACCCAGCGGGTTGGATACCTCTGTTCTGGGTCACCAGTGCCCCCAGTTATGGCTCTCCTTGAGCACAGCCACACTGGTGTATCACATTTGTCATTTACTCACCTTCTCATGCCAGCCTGAGCATGAGGTCAGAGCCTAAGTCTCCCCTCAATAAATATCTGGGACCTAATATAGAAGCCAAGGAGCTCTGGTAGCGTAGTGGTTACGAATTGGGCTGTGAACCTTAAGGTCAGCAGTTCGAAATTACCAGCCACTCCTCAGGAGATAGATGAGGCATTCTGCTCCTGTAAAGATTTACAGCCTTGGAAACCCTGTATAGGGTCACTATGGGTCGGAACCTATTCGACGGCACTTAACAACAACAACAATATAGAAACCAAGGAGTTTATGAATCAGGCTGCAAACTGCAATGTTGGCAGTTCAAAACTACTAGCTGTTCCGCGGGAGAAAGATGAGGCTTTCTACTCCCTTAAAGATTTACAGCCTTGGAAACCCTGTGCAAGGTCGCTATGAGTCAGAACCGACTCCACGGCACATAACAACAATATAGAAGCCATCTTACCATCTTTGGATAAAGATGTGGATTTATTGAAAAACTGAATAAATATCATTAGATAACAAATTCAAAGGCAAACTGTGGCTCTAAAATTTCTATTTCATTTGCTGTTTTTTTTTTTTAAGTTCATTTAATACTAAATATGATTAAGGGCTACAAGTGAGTCATAAACAAAGGGATTGGGGAGAGAATTTGAGAAGGGGGCGGGGTTGGAGAAGAGGAGTAATGGTTGACCTATAAGGATCAGGTAGAGTGAGTGAAGACTCTCCTTGTTCCCCTCAAATAGTTCCCAAGTAAGGTATCTGAGGATAAAGCATTCCAGAAGTAAGCCCAGAGTCACATCATAAGCTTCATGAAGGTGGGAACCATGTCTGTCTCATTCACAGCTGTGTGCAGTACCCGTACATTCTAGTGCAATGAATACGTGAGAGCAGAAAAGTGTAGGGTCACACAGGACTAGAAAGTTGGGTTGAGACTTAAGTATAAGGTCTCCTGAATTGCCTAGCTGAGTCAGGCATGATTTGGAGAAAAGCTTCATCCCTTGCTTAGTCATCAACGAGAAGGCAGGATGTAAGAGAGGCTGTTGGTGGAGACAGAGACTCCAGAAGTCAGAGTTTCCTGTCTGGTACTCTGAGAGCACTCTGAATTAATCCATTTTAAAGCAACCTGAGGTTGTGACCGATGGGTGTGGTCTGAAATCTGAAAGGATGATGCTATTTCCAAAAGCTCCTAGGAATCATGGATTGGATTGCCCAATGAATGACTAATGTGGGGATGTGTTGGGATACAATGTTGCTGGGGACACCTACCTCTTCTAAGACTAAGGCTCAGCAGCCTGGCATGGGTCTTCCTACTGAATATAGCCCAATTCCTTCAGTCCTGGTGACCTCAGATCCCATATTATAACTTGTATTTTTAGCACCTTTGGTTTATTTTAACTAGGTAATAAAACTCCTGGAACATAACTCCCTTATGACATCCTGAAATTCATCCCATGGCTTTCCACATTTGTAATACCTGATTCTGGGAGGTTTTTGATGCATTAGAAGAATGCATTGCTTTGTCCTCAGAGGCAGTTCTCTGAACTTTTCTATTCCTTCTTGCTAGCCAAACCAAAGCAGATCTGGAGGTCCCAGCATTCCATTCATTCATTCATTCCTCTTAGTGCCTGAACACTCACATATCAGGTGCTGTTCTTGTTGCTCTTGCTGTGTTGCATCAAGTAAGTTCCGATTCATAGCAACCCAATACAGGGTTTCCAAGGAGCAGCTGGTGAGCTTGAACCGCCGACCTTGTGGTACAAACTGATTTTGCAGTCCAGCGCATTAACCCACAGCGCCACACCAAGGGTCCAGGCACTGTTCTAGACACTAAGAATCCCTGCCCATGGGAACTTCCAATGTGTGAGAACTATAAGTGAAGTTTTAGCGTGTCAGAAAGTAGTAGGTACTGTGGAGAAAAATTAAGCAGGAGGAGGAAATGGCAAGTGTGGCACTGGGGAGGACACATCCATTGATTTCAAAGAGCTAGGGAAAAGTGCACAGAAATGGTTATGTGGTGCTGAGGGAACACGTTACTCTGGATGTTCTCATGGCTGACAGTAGTAGCAAAGGTGTTACAACTCCTGATTTTTAAATGTTGCCTGCAAGTTACTGAAAACACTGCATCCCCAACACAAAACATTGTTGTTGTTGCTGTTAAGTGCTGTTGAGTCGGTTTCAACCCATAGTGACCCTGTATAGGATTTTTGAGGAGTGGCTAGTGAGCTTGAACCACCAACCTTGCAGTTCAAACCAACTTTGCAGTCCAGCACATTAACCCACAGCATCACACACAAAACATGTGAACTAATTTTCAAGCCCCCTTTGTGGGGCCTCCTCGTCTGTGGTGTCAGTCATATTATGTATCTTCCATGATAAATAATGTAAATATGTCGAGTTGACTGACATTTAAGACCCTGAAGTTCCCTTGTTGAAGCACATGTTGATGTTGTTGCTTTTACTGTTAGTTACCATGCAGTTGATTTTGATTTCACGGCAAACCCATATGTGCAGATTGAAGCAGCTCCATAGGGTTTTCAAGGCTGTGAACTTTCAGAAGAAGATCATCAAACTGTTGTCTTAGTTATCTACCGCCGCTATAGCAGAAACACTGCAAGTTGAGGACTCCAACAATGAAAGCTGATTCTCTCACACTTAAGGAAGCTAGAAGTTTGAATTCAAAGCACCAGCTCTGCTTAATGGTCCTCATCTTCTTTCAGCCTCTGTAGGCCTAGCATTCCTTGAAGATCTCCATGTGTTTTGGCATCAATCTATCCTTGGATCTAGGAACCGCAGACTGCAGGGACCCCAGGTCCAAAGCATGCACTCCACTCTCTGGTGTTCTTTCTTGATGGTAGTAGCTCTGAGCTCTGCTTGCCAGTTTATTAATCTCTTTTATATCTCACAAGAGATTGACTCAAAATACAACCTAATCCTGTTGATTGCATCTGTCTTCATTGACATCATAGCAGTGAGGATTTACACCACATAGGATAAGTATAGTAGATCAGGATTGATCACATCAAATCACATCATACGGGGAATCTTCTTGTATTAGATCTCATGATGGGGGATTATACCTCTTGATTGTCAAACCACTGAGGATGCAGGCCCTGCCAAATTGAAGCAAAAGCTTAACTATTACAGAAGTCAAATACTAACAGTTTGTGCTACCCAGGGAGCTTGAAACACACACAGAAGCATCTACACATCAAAGTGTAACAACAGTAACAAGAATGTATTTTTAACAGTCTGAGTGCTCTTTGGAGAGGTGAATGTTTTTCAACCTAGAGTTTGCAGATTCCTGGGTATTTGAAAGTTTTTATGAGGAGTTATTAATTTGCAGGGATGCTTGTTTTACTTCAGGATGGTCTTTAGGCATCAGCATCAGGACGTCTGGATCATCTGGAGGACTCCCTTGTAGCAGAGCATTGCACATGACTGCAACCTGTCATTTTTGTCTGGGTTTGCAGTCACCGCCCTGCCAATAAGAGGCACAGGGCCTCCAGGCCTACTGAGACTGGGCTGCAGAAGCAGCAGGAGAAATTGGTCATCTTGCTGCATGGGGCATTGCAGTCAGGTTTGCTGGTATACCAGTGGTTGACAGTGTGCTACCAGTAAGTCAAGGAGTTAAGCAGACAGGGCAGAAGGTACTCACTTCCAGTTCTAGCAATATGCAGATTACCACCCTTATTTGATGTAGATTTCAATAATGCCCTAATGTTAACATCTGCAAATAAACAAAAGTCCTCTACTGGCCTATTAAAATTGGTATTCAAGGATTCCTTGCTGGTAGAGTTTTGTTAAATTTAAAGACTGATAATCCTGAGCTTGCAAACTAAGTCTTGCAGTAGCTAACCACTGTTAAAGTAGCTAGAAACTGTCCTGTACAGCATGCCATGTGCTCATTTTCTGCACTGGTTTTATGGACGTCCAAATATAAACACAGATTAAGAGTAATTCCAGATCTGAAACTAAATCCTCGTTGTTTGAAATGAAATAGTTCGGGCAAAGTAGCACTATCAACAATATTAAAGTAATACAACGGTAAAGGAATGAAACTGATAATTCATTTAAATTTTATTTGACTTGTAAGGGTTTTATATGTAAGTTGCATATATGTTTTAGTTTAAGCAAGAGTTTCATTAAATGAAGGTATCTATACCTTATTAGAATATTAGAATGTATGTATTAGAATGTATTCAAGCAATATAAACATAAATAATGCTAACTAATGTTCATTTTATTTAACTTTCTTCCTTAGGAAATAATTTAGTATTTGAAGATGAAATCACTGCAATGCAACCAGAAGTAGATAAACTAAAAACTCTAAATGTGACCAAAATTATTGCATTGGGACACTCTGGCTTTGAAATGGATAAACTCATCGCTCAGAAAGTGAGAGGCGTGGATGTGGTGGTAGGAGGACACTCCAACACATTTCTGTATACAGGTAATTGGTTCTTCAGGATTCTGCGGCCCAAGCATCTCTATGTAGCTTACTTTGTCTCTTTTGCATCAGTAACTTTTATTATTTATCTGGCTGTATGTGCAAGTTTTCCTCAAAAAGACATTACTAAGAATATTATATTGATTCCACAATTACGTCAATTCCATTAATCTATATATATTGTAAATGTAACGGAGTCCCTCAGGGGAGCATAAGTGGTTACGTGTTGGTCTACTAACTGAAAGGTTGGCAGTTTGAATCTGCCCAGAGCATCTAGGAAGAAAGGTCTGGCAATCTACTTCCAAAAGATCACAACCATTGAAAACCTTATGGAGTACAGAGATACATATATAGATAGATATTACATATAAAACCTATTTTCATAAAAAGCAAAAAATTATTGAGGCCCAATATATAAAAGTCAGCTTATAACAGTCTATTTTTTTAAAAAACAAACATGTCTTAAGCTTTTCAAAGTATGAGCAAAGTAATGTAAATAGTCCACTACAGCTCACGATGACAGAATTTGATTTGTAGATTGCACAGATAGCATATTTCAAGGCATAAATTCTTTACATTTTTTTTTAAATCATTGTCCAGTTTTCCCACGCATATGTTGTTGTTGTTAGGTGCCATCGAGCCATGTGAGCACAGTGGCCTTAGAGGATACGCACTGAGCTTTTCCTCTAGGGCAGTGGTTCGAGGCCACCAGCCACGCTTCTGAAGAAAGATGAGGCTTTCTGCTCCAGCAAAGATTTACAGACTCGGAAACCGTATACAGGTCGTTATGAGTAGGGACTGACTCAAAGGCACATGACAACAAAAACAACTGATAGCAGAAGAATCCAGAGAACTCTGGGTTCAAGTACTGACTACTGTGTACAAGGACTGTAAGTATCCTAGAAGCTACTTAGCTCCTGGAAATAGGAGCTCTGGTAGCATAGTGGTTACGAGGTGGGCTGCTAACCTCAAGGTCAGCAGTTCGAAACTACCAGCCATTCCGTGGGAGAAAGGTGAGGCTTTCTGCTCCCGAAAAAATGTACAGCCTCGGAAACCCTCGACGCCACACCACACCACCACCACCACCATCTGTGCACTGGTACCATGATGTGAGAGTATACCCCACGTCCACATTCTCTCCCTCCTTCTCACTGTGTCTCCTCCCTTCTCTCTCCCTTCCCTCATTCCTCCCTTGCTCTGTTGAAATATTTCACAAAGTGGAGCTAACTTTACTTAAGGAATACTGATGTGTGATTCCATTACAAATAATTTGTCTTTTTGTAGACACAGCCTAAAGGATAATTTCAAATTGGTGAATTGTGAAATTAATTTAGTAGGTTATGACTAGTAAGGTTTTTTTCCTCTTTTTGTAGTAGATATGATGCTGTAGGATAAGCACTGGACTTCTAACCTTACGGTCAGTAGTTCAAATACACCAGCCATTCCTTAGAAACCCTATAGAGGGTCACTATGAGTCGGTACCTACTCAACACAACAACAAGTACAGTCTAAAATAGAATAGGAACTTACATCAGTCACGTCAGGTGTCATTGAATGGATGCTGACTTGTGCAGTTGGTACGGACTTATAGGAACTAAATAGAACAAAACGCTGCCAAGTCTTGGGCCATCTTCACCATAGTTTCTATGTGTGAGCCCATTGTTGCAGCCACTATGTCAATCCATTTGACTGAGGAACTTCCTCTTTGTCACGGACCCTAATTTACCAAGTATGATGTCCTTCTCCAGGGCCCGAGTCTTCCTGATAACATATCCAAACTGCATGAGACAAAGCCTCATGCTCCTTTCTTATAAGGAGCATTCTGACTGTACTTCTTCTAAAACAAATTTGTGTGTTCATCTGGCAGTCCTTATTATATTCAGTATTCTTCACAAACATCATAATTCAAGGTATCAGGTCTTTTATCATTTTTATTCATTGTCCAGCTTTCTTATGCACATGTTGTTAGATACCGCCAAGTAGGTACCTCAGCTACAGAATGACGGTAGTAACAACAGTACATACTACCAAGCCTTCTTGTAGCTTCATATATATGCCTATAATGGTTAGAGGTAAGGGGCCTCAGAACAATGCGTCATACTTTAGCTGTTTTATTTCAGTTTTGTCTCAGCTTTGTGGCTTCCCATTGCCATAGAGTTAATTCTGACTCATAGCAACCATGGAGGGCCAAGTAGAACTGCCCCATGGGGTGTCCATGACTGTAAATCTTCACAGATACAGACCACCCCATCTTTCTCCTGTTGGGTGGCTGCTGGTTTCAACCTGCAGGCCTTCCAGGTAGCAGCCAAGCTCTTAACTACTGAGATAAAACTAGTCCCTAGAGGCTTTTAGTAGCTTTTTTCTGAGGCAGTATCCGACCTCTCAGAACATGTTGGAAGCAAGGTATCTATTTCCCACCCATCTTTGAAATTTGTCATTGTTGTTAAATGCCATCAAGTAAGTTCCAACTCAGAGTGACCTTGTATAGAGTTTCTCAGAAGTGGCTGGTGGGTTTGAACCACCGACCTTGTGGTTAGCAGTCCAGTGCTTATCCTATAGTACCACACCAGGATCCCCATCCTTGAGAATAGCGATTTCAAACCTTTTTTTTTTTATTACTGTTATTCATAGTATGAAAGACATCACATGCCAGGACCCATACCCACACACATGTGCTTACCCACACACAAGCATGTACAGCTGAAAGAAAACTTTTACAAAGTACCTGCAATGATAGATAAGGCAGACCAGATGAACCTGACATTTCTTCATGTTGCTGCTGGTGGCAGTCTAATGGAGGATGCAGCTCTTCTTCATTTAAGCAACTGAAGGAAGGCCAACGCTTTGTTATTGTTGGCAATATTGTTCATCTTGTTATTAATTAATTTCCCCTTGTAGTTTAGATTATCTTCTAAAGCAAGAAAAAGTCTTTACAGGACAGGCAACTATTCTCCAAAGAAGCACTGTTTTCTGTGAGCACTAGAGAAAGATTGCTAGATGTCTGTGGTTTATTCCGTTGTTGTTGATAAGTGCCGTTGCGTTGGTTCCAAGCCATAGCGACTCTGTATAGGGTTTCCAAGGAGCGACAGGTAAGCTTGAACCACCAACCTTGTGATTCAAACCAACTTTGCAGTCCAGGTATTAGCCCACAGAGCCACACCAGATGTAGTAAGTAATCTGATTGAATCAGTCAAGGGGCATAGGTGTGGCTGATAGCTTCAAAGATACAGCCCTTCATCTTAGGTGTGGCTAACACAGGGACTACATGTCCTATGGTCACACACTCTGCGTCCTTCCCATCAATTTCTAGTCATGCCCAGACCTACCACCAGCCTCTTATAAGTTTAGGCAGCAAAACCAAGACTTTCTGGGTAGTGAGTTTTTCAGCCACATAACGCTGATCAGTGTAAGCTCCATCTCAAGATACTGCCTTCAAGGATGAATTGGTGGTGGTGTTGTTAGGGGCCATCAAGTTGGCCCTGATTTATAGCGACATTATGCATGACAGAAAGAAACATTGCCCATCCAGAATCTAAGAAAAATGACTTTAAATCTCAGTCCACACTGGATTATACATGCAAGAATTACTGAATTCTCAAATGCTATGTTTTATATACATCACAATTTTAATAACAAAAACACAACCCAACTCATTTGTCAAGAAAAGCTGGTGGCCAATTATTGATCATTATAAGCCCAACAAATCACAAAGTACAGATCTTAATGTTGGGAATGAAGTCTTTGTTTTCTTTATTTTGCTAATTGATAGTCTTGTGCAGAAGAGTCATTTCTGCAAAGGCTTCTGACTGTGAAGCCTTTGCAAAGGGTTGTGGAAAGGACTTTGGACTTTGCCAGAGCTAGGTTCCTCCCTGTCAGACCTTGGGTAAGTTATTTTACTTCTCTGAGCTTCAACTTTCTTATCTGAAAAAAATTATTGCAATGATACACCTACCCCATAAAATTGTTGTGAGGAGTAATTGACATCATATGTGAATAGAATTGGACCCTAAACCGTAGTGGGTCCAAGATAAATATTCAGTTCTTTAATATGTCGCAACATGGGAAAATGCATATGGTATAAAATTAGATGAAAAAAGGGTGGACACAGAAATTTGCCTTTATAACTTTATAAAAACATATCATCCAAACTGTAATCACCTGAGAGTCACAAATCCTCAAGCCAACCCTTTAATAAGTATAAAAGATGTTTATTACATAAAACTTGGGAAACATTGTTGCCTCTTCTCACTGTTTGCCCCCCAAATTGATACTTCCCTGGGGTCCTTTATTGTTCTGGTCACCTTGCTCCTACTTTTTGCTTCTGTTGAACTCTCAGTCTGCTATTGTATTCTCTCAAACCATTCCAGATATGATGTTGTTGTTTTTAAGTGCTGTGCAGTGAGTTCCGATTCATAGCAATCATATATAGACTTCACAAGGAACTGTAATCCCTGGCCTTGTTCTGCACCACACCAGAACTCCATTCCATATATTTTACACTTGAATATGGAAAAGTGACCTCTTTCTTGATCACAAGTTTCACCCACACAAGGTAGTTTTCTTTGAAGTTTGCCTGTTTGCACGGGGCGGTCAGCCACAGCACAACCCTACTTGTGAGCTAGAATGAAACACTGTCTTTACAGACCTTGGCCTCTCCCACCACAGGAATTCCTCACAGGTTGACTGTCTTCTTCAACCCCATGCCTTCTCCCAGTCTCCTCCCTTCTCCCACTTAGGTTTTCTATATTTTTATCTCCACCCTTTTTCTCTGAAACACAACACTATTTTTATTGAAGGAAATGAAGCACTGTGGTCTTTGTCGGGGAGTGGGTCTTCCCCAGTAGTTGTGAGATGGAGAGTAGGACAGGAGGTACAGAAGATAAGACAGAACCTCTCATTTCCCTGTCAGACACTTGTCCTTTCACAGGTGTTTTGCTAAAAAAAAAAGCTCTGTAAACATTTACAAACTTCACCACTAAAATAAACTTGAACTTTGTTAGTTAAATAAAAAGTTTTGGGTTTTTTTTTTTTTTTTTAAGAAAATGTAAGAATTTAACTAGAGAAGGTAGTACCAGTGTAGCCATCTACAGTGTGTAGTACTGAGTATTTGAATTCAGTGAGTAATGTTAATGACTAATTCCCACAAGAAATCATTCATTCCAGCCATGCTGGTAAGCAGTGTAGCGTAGAGTATAAGTTTAAAATATGTTTGTTTTAAGAGAGAACATGAAATCATCTGGAATGGAGGGCTAACAGTCAAGTTCCAAATTATGACATTATTTGGAAGTCCTCTTAGAGATTATTGTTGTTGTTAAGTGCCGCCCTGTATAGGGTTTCCAAGGAGTGGCTGGTGAGTTTGAACCACCAACCTTGTGGTTCAAACTGACCTTGAAGTTCAGTGCATTATCAAATCTGCAACTAAAAATGTTGTTCTAAGCCTGGGAGAAATGTATAAACTGAGGGCAACAGAACTGAGTGGAACACAAGCCAAACTGCTTAGGCTGAGACACCCAACTCTTGATTTCTTATCTTTTAAAGATACGAAGATATACTGGTTGTCCTTGAATTTAGTTCAGATTCTCAAGTGAGTGTCTCAGGTTTATGTAATTTATAGTCAAGTTTACCTCTTATTTAATATAAAGAAATGAAGTGTCTACTCCCTTGAAGGAAGGAGCTCTGGTAGGGTAGTGGTTACGAGTTGGGCTCAAGGACAGTAGTTCGAAACTACCAGCTGTTCCGCAGGAGAAAGATGAGTCTTTCTGCTCCCGTAAATTATGTCTCCTGCTGAGAAACCCTATGTAGGGTCGCTGAGTCAGAACCGACTCCACGGCACAATACCACCTCTGGGCTTAGCCAGATGTCAGTCCCTCAGAGGAACACTCATTGATAATTCCTTAGATTTAGTCAGATTCTCTTATTATGTCTTCACAGCATCTTGTACTTCACTTTTTTAGCATGGTCTCTAATTATGTATATAATAATTGTTTTTACTGTTTTACACATAAATTATTTACGTGTATATCTAAAAAAAAATTTTTTATGTCAATGTCGGTATTTCTTTCAAGACAATAAGTTCTGTGAGGACACGGAAAACTGTGTCTACATGGTTTGTCTGGCATAATTGAAAGTGTAAATTATTGTTGACTGAAAAAACTTCATTAGCTTAGCAAACACTTTCCATAGTAGACCATCCAAGATTTTTATGCTTCTTCTGAGCTGGGATCTGAGTGTATGAGGTAAGCACTGCCTGTGTGCCAGCCTCCCTGTCCCCTGACTTCCTCAATTTCATGTTTCCAGTTGGTGGAACTCAGTGGGAGCCAGTAAAGTGGAACCTGACTGGGGAGCTGAGAGTCTAAATAGGCCGTATGCAAAGACTCTAGAAGAGGTAGGTGTGGTCTAGGAATAGAAAGAGGTTACGATTGCTAAATTGGTGTTCTTGATGGAGTTGGTAAGGAAAGGACCAGATCATATGGGTCTTACAGTTGATATTTATATAAAACATTTCTGTCAGTTTTCTGAGGAAATTATTGAAAACTGGAAGTAATGCAATTATATTTATGTTTAGGAAGATGGCTCAGAAGATGTGGAAATGGATTCGAAAGAGGCCTGAAGAGGTTGGCCTATTAGAAGGCTGTTGCAGAAACCCACCTGCCACTGCCATTGAGTCGATTCACACCTTATAGAACAGAGTCGAATTGTTCCGTAGGGTTTTTTTTGTTTTTTTTTTGGTTAGGTGACATAGAGTTGACACCTACTCATAGCAACCCTAGGCACAACAGAATGAAACACTGCCTGGTCCTGGGCCAGCCTCATAATCATTGCTACATCTGAGCCCATTGCTGCTGCCATTGTGTCAATCTATCTCAATAAGGGTCTTCCTTTTTTTTCTCCAAACCTCCAGGGACTGGTCCCTCCTGACAGTATGTTTGAAATATGGGAGAGGAAATCTGGCCATGCTTGAGCACTCTGGCTGTACGTCTTCAAACACAGATGTTTGTTCTTTTGGCAGTCCATGATACTTTTCTGTATTCTCTTCCAACAACATAACTCAAATGAATCAGTTCTTCTACGGTCTTCCTTATGCATTGTCCAACTTCTGCATGTATATGAAGTCCTTGAAAATACCATGGCTTGGGTCAGGTGCACCTTAGTCCTCAAACTGACATCTTCAACACTTCAAAGAGGTCTTATGCAGCAGATTTTCTTAATGCTATTTGTTGTTGTTGTTGTTGTTAAGTGCCATCGAGTCGGTTCCGACCCATAGCGACCCATAGCGACCCTGTAATGCTATACGTCGTTTGATTTCTTAACTGCTGCTTCCATGAGTGTTGATGGTTTATCCAAGCAAAATGAAGTCTGACAATTTCAATCTTTTCTCCATTTATATGGATATTGTTTATTGGTAAGTAGAAGGGATTTTTGTTTTCTTTACATTGAGATGCAACCCATACCGAAGGCTGTGGTCTTTGATCTTCAGCCATAAGTATTTTAAGTCCTCTTTGCTTTCAGCAAGCAAGGTTGTATCATCTGCATATCACAAGTTATTAATCAAAACAATCCTCCAATTCTTCCTACAATCCAGATGCCTCCTTCTTCTTCATATAATTCACCTTCTCAGATTATTTGCTCAGCATAGAGATTGGATAAGTATGGCAAAAGAATACAACCCGGGTGTACACCTTTCCTATGTTTAAATCATTCTGTGCTCCTTTGTTCTGTTCAAACTGCCTCGTGGTCTATGTACATGTTCCTCATGAGCACAATTAAATGTTCTGGAGTACTCTTTCTTCACAATGTTGTCCATAGCTTGTCATGATCCACACAATCCAAAACCTTTGTGCAGTCAATAAAGCACAGGCAAACATCTTTCTGGTATTCTCTGCTTTGAGCCAAGATCCATCTGGTGTCAGAAATGACATCCGTCATTCCATGTCCTCTTCTGAATCCGGCTTGAAACTCTTGAAGTTCTCTGTCAATGTATGATTACAGCCATTTTTGTATTATCTTTAGTAAAACTTTACTCACATGATATAGCAATGATATTGTATGGTGATTTCCACTTTCTGTTGGGTCATCTCTCTTTGGAACGGGCACAGATATGGATCTCTTTCAGTCAGTTGGCCAGGTAGCTGTCTTCCAAATTTCTTGGCATAGTTGAGTGAGTGCTTCCAACGCGGCATCAGTTTGTCGAAAGATTTCATTTGTATTCCGTCTATTCCCGGTGCCTTGCTCTTTGCCAATGCTTTCAGTGCACTTTAGACTTCTTCCTTCAGGATCATTGCCCCTTGATCGTATACTACCTCTTTTTTTTTTTTTTTCCCCATATGCTACCTCTTGAAATGGCTGAACATTGACCATTTCTTTTTGATACAGTGACTCTGTATATTCCTTCCGTCTTCTTTTAATGCTTTCTGCATCATTCAATATTTTGCCTGTATTATCCTTCAACACCTCAAGTTGAGGCTTGAACTTTTTCTTCAGTTCCCCCAGCTTGAGAAATGCTGAGTGTGTGCTTCTTTTTTGGTTTTCTAACTACTGTTCTTTCCACATTTAATTATAATATTTGACTATGTCTTCACGAGCAGACCTTTGAAATTTTCTGTTCAGCTCTTGGACCTCCTCATTTCTTTCATTTGCTTTAGCATCTCTATGCTGGAGAGCAAGTTTCAGTGTCTCTTCTGACATCCATTTTGATCTTTTCCTTCTTTCTTGTCTTCTTAATGACTTTTTGCTTTCTTTCTGTATGATGGTCTTGATGTCATCCCACAACTCTTCTGGTCTTTGGTCTTTAGTGTTTAGTGTGTCAAATCTGTTCTTCAGATGATCTCTAAATTCAAGTGATATTTATTCAAGGTCATATTTTGGCTCTCATGGCCTTGTTTTAATTTTCTTCACCTTCAGCCTGAATTTTCATAAGAGCAATTGATGGTCGGTCTGTTCCACAGTCTACCACTGGCCTTGTTTTGGCTGGTGACATGGAGCTTTTCCAACATGTCTTCCCATAGATGTAGTAAATTTGATTTCTGTGTTTTCCTTCTGTTGAGATCCATGTGTACAGTCGTCTGTTATGTTGTTTAAAAAAAGGTATTTACAGTGAAAAAGTCATTAGTCTTGCAAAGTTCTGTCATGCAATCTCCAGCATCATTTCTATCACCATGGCCATATTTTCCAACTAATGATCCTTCCTCTTTGTTTCCAACCTTTGCATTCCAGTTGCCAGTAATGATCAATACATCTTGATTGCATGTTTGGTCAACTTCAGAGTGAAGAAGTTGGTGGAATTCTTCAATTTCCTCATCACTAGCTTTAGTGTTTGGTAATCATTTGAATAATGGTGGTATTAACTGGTCTTCCTTGTAGGCATATGGATAATATCCTGTCACAGACAGTGTTATACTTTAGGACAGATCTTGTTATGTACTTTTTGATGGTGAATGCACCACCATTCCTTTTCAGTTTTTCATTCCAGGCATAGTAAACCATGTGATTGTCAGATTCAAAATGGCCAATACCAGTCCATTTCAGCTCACTAATGTCTAGGATACCTATGTTTATGCATTCCATTTCATTTTCGATAATTTCCAATTTTCTTAAACTGTGAAACTAGTTCTGGTGTGGTGCTGTGAGATAAGAATTGAACTGCAGAGTTGCTTTGAACCTCAAGACTGGAGGTTCAAACTCACCAGCCTCTCCTTGGAAACCCTATACAGGGTTGCTATGACTCAGAACCAACTCATCGGCACTTAACAACAAAAACTGTGAGCGGATACAGTTTTAGTTGTTCAAGACATCCACTTATGGTATTTGTTTTATAACAGCACTAAAAACTAAGATAGCAACTAATTACCAACCATTTTTACTCAGTCATTTTAGTAAGGGCCCCAACTCAGAAGTTCTTAAATCAGTCCCATTACACATTAAAATCATAGCATGAACCAAGCTAAGCCCAAGCCCACTACCACCAAGACAATTCTGACTCATCGCGACACCATATAGCTTTTCTGAGACTTTAAATCTTTACAGGAGCAGACAACTTCATTTTCTACCCTCAAAGTAGCTGGTTGGTTTGAACCTCTGACTGACCTTGCAGTTCACAATCCAGTGCTTATCCTGTACCACAACCAAAGCTGCTTATAGCATGAACAATCTTAAAATATTCTAGAATTCAGTCTGTTGGAAACCACTTCAAAGGCTTATTGTCTGGCATGTCTCTCACCACCTGATCTGCCCTCTCATCCCTTCTGGCCACTGGGAGGGCAACTGTCCAGGTGACACTTGTGACCACGGTATTCTAAGAACTGGCTCGGAGACAAGGGGAGGTCCCCCTCAGATACACACTCTTGCTAAGAAATGCCCCATCCCCAACTCTACATATCCCCACAACTCCATGGCGTCTCTGGTTTTGTTTCCTGGATTGTGTATTTAATGGATGGCTGGAATTCAGTTCTGGTGAACAATTTCTTCTTGCTGAAACGATGAGTTCACTTCCTAAGCAGACGTGAGGGTTTGTGTGAGGGGAATGTTTGGTAATGAACATCTTTGGCTGGATAGCGTCAATAGTGTGGGAAAGGTGACGCCTTGGATTGTTTCATATGCCAGGGGTTTTCTGGGGTTGGGAAGTCAGGGAAGCAGAGGTCCCGGTCTATGGGAGTCAGAGATGTTTTCCAAATTGAACTTGCCATTACATCAGCCACATCAGAAGCATCTTCCCTGTTCCTTACTCAGTTTGTTTAAAATGCAGATAACTCACTTTTTGTTCTAATAAAAAGAACATTGTGCATTTCAGAACTTGGGGTGGAGTTGGGGAGAGTCAGTCCAACGGGTGGGATCTCTGGGATGGCTAGCTCCTCTTGGCCCAGTGCTAGCTGATCTGATAAGGATTGTCACCACATTCCTAACTTTTACATCCTCTTTTAGCGCAGATATTTCTGTAACCGGCAGAAAAACAAGGGCTAAAAAACAACCAACCTAAAAAGTCAGGCTTGCTGTTCTCTTGGGGTTCTCAGAATCTCCTTTTCTACATCTGATTAGTGCTTTTTCCTCTTGGATGGGGACATTCTGCGCTATCTTGTGGACAGATGTGGAATTGCACCTGCCTAAGCATCTGGTCTCAGCCACGGAACCACCTTCCCCAGACCTCTCCAGCTGAGAGTTGTTGCTGTTGTTAAGTGTCATCGAGTCAATTCCAGCTCAGAGCGATCCTGTATGGGGTTTCCAAGGAGTGGCTGGTGGATTTGAACTGCTGACCTTGCAGTTAGCAGTCCAATGTTTATTCCACAGCTCCACGACTCCTCCCAGCTGAGAGGGGGGCTGCCATATACCCTTGTTCTCTGAAGTAAAGACCACACTCCAGGCTTGCTGGAAGGAAAACAGTCACAGAAAGAATGAGGATGCTTGGAGCATTAGCCTTCTTTGTAACTATCACAGTCAACACATATAGGGTGACCCTGAGGTGACAGCACTTACACAGCAAATGGAGATGGGACAACACTTTTATTGGATCTTGAATGGGGTATTTTTTTGTAAAAGTAAAGTTCCTAGACTGGTTTTTCTTTTTCCTTTTTCCAGAAATGAGTAATTAAGGGTATCAGCAGTTATTTCCTGCTTGTGAATGCTGGTATTTGCAATTGGTCCTATCATTGCTGAGCTGGAATGAGCTCATGACAATAGGGACAATATCAGAAATAGGTTCATCTTCATAGCATTTCATGCTGACTCATCTACCTGAAGGAAGAAATCTAGCAGCAGCCTGGGACTCAAGTCCAGCTGCAGATCCTGAGTTTGCATTGACTCGTTTTGTTGTGGCAGACTTTATGAGTTCAGCACAATGCTGGGCTGTGTAGTGTCGTAGATTGAACGAACATAAGCTCCATTGGCACACAGCTTTTCAGTCTGATCTCCATCACATGGCAGCTATTTGACTTTGGTCATATTGCCTACAACATCAGTCTTCTCATCTGTAAAGTGGGGATAAGAATGAAACTTGCTTCGTGGTATAAGTGGAAAATCAAATGAAATTTAGCCCAAGACCTGATCTTGGGGAAACTTGTAACTCGTCCACAGTGCCAGGGCCCTCTGTACATATCTAATAGCAAGGACTGTCATGGGTGCAGTGAGGGAAGTGTGGAAACAAATGAATCAAGGGCATCTGGTGCATGAGCTCTGATTCACAACAGCCCGTGCTGTACTGCTGTTTCTGTGAGGTGAAATGTCAACAGTGGTGTGCCAAAAGGAAGAGTGCTGTGGTATTAAAGAACGTCACCATGCTTCCGGTGTGGCCAGACTCCTGGCTCACATCCAGGCATGTGCCCTTGAGGCAGTGGCAGACCACCCAACCTCCAGGTGATATGCAGCCCCCACTGAGACAGAGGTCAGCAGAACCTGACTAATGTGAGGTCTGGCTGGGGTGGGACTCAAAATTTAGCACAAAATCTGAGTACAGCTCTTTTGTCATTTCCTTCATTTATGTGTGTGTTTGGGCTTTCTGTAGGTTATCATCACTTCATAAGGGAAAGGCATATACATTTATTGAGCACCTACTATGTGCCAGACACTAACATTAGGTAGTTTATAGACTTTTGTTTGTAGATGCAGTCAAGTCAGTTGTGACTCATATCAACCCTATGTATAGCAGAACGAAATACTGCCTGGTCCTGGGCCACCAACACAATTGTTACATGTGAGCCCGTTGTTGTAGCTTGTGTCAGTCCATCGCATGGAGAGTCTTTCTCTACTTCGAACCACAAGGTCAGAAGTTCAAACCCACCCGCTGCTCCTCAGAAATCCTACGTAAGTTCACTAAGACTTGGAATCAACTGACAGCGCTTAACAACAACAACTTTAATTAGCATGATGTCCTACTCCAGAGACTGGTCCCTCCTAACAGTATGTCCAAAGAACATGACATGACATTTGACCATCCTCACTTCTGGTTATATTTTTTCCAAGACAGTTTATTTTTTTCTAAGCAGTTATTCAATATTGTTCACCAACACCATAATTCAAATGCATCAGTCTTTTTTTGATCTTCCTTAATCATTTCCTGGATTTTGTATGCATATGAGATGATTACAAAATCCATGGCTTGTATTAGGCACATCTTAGTCGTCTAGGTGACGTCTTTGTTTTTCAACACTTTGAAGAGGCCTTTTGAAGTAGATTTACCCTGTGTAATACACTATTTTATTTCTTCATTGCTGCTTCCATTGTCATTGATTGCAGACTAAAGTGAAGTCCTTGACAATTTCAGTATTCTCTAATCTTCTCAACAGCCTTGTAAAATAGGAAATTTTTTTTTTTTGGCCCATTTTACATATGAGAAAACTGAGGCATAGTGAAGTGAAGTGTCTGAGCTAACCAAGCCTGCTTATAAAAACGGAGCCAGGTTAGGCTAGAGAGAGGATAGGATAATAATAGTAGTCTTGTACCTTTCCATCCCTACAGCACCAGGCACAGTGCCCTGTACTGAGGAGGAGCTTAGTAATTGCCTGCTGAATTAAGAAAGGAAGAATTCATGTGCCAAAAGGGCATTGGAAAATGGACAACTGCCTGGGCAGTGATCTGAAAGACCAACTATGTGCAGCAGCAGCTGGCCAACCATCAGTTTAAAATTCACAGTTTTCCAGTCAATGGCCTGCTGGCCTGTAGCCAGTGTATACAAGGGCTGACTTGATTAACTCTTTTCTTTCAGGCACTCCACCTTCCAAAGAGGAGCCCGCTGGGAAGTACCCATTCATAGTCACCTCTGAAGATGGACAGAAGGTTCCTGTGGTCCAGGCCTATGCTTTTGGCAAATACCTGGGCTATCTGAATGTTGAGTTTGATGAAAAAGGAAATGTCATTGCTTCATATGGAAATCCCATTCTTCTAAATAGCAGCATTCCTGAAGGTATGTAAAATTCAGGATATGTTCCACCAATACAACAATTACATGGCTGAATTTTCTCCTTTTAAAAATAATGTTTCAGGAAAAGGTTATAAAATTTCTGAAGAACTTAGCTTTTCCCTCTTAATGGACAAAGAGACAGAAAACAAACCCAGAAGCCCCAAAGCTCCAATACTTCCCAGGACTCCTCAGCATCAGACATTGTATCACTGCTGCTTCTGCCTTTTACAAGCTTTTACAAACATGGGACAGTCACTCAACTCATGCTTAAAGGAGAGCTGGTTACTGTAGCATAAGGATGCACATTGGGCAAAGCAGAGCTCAAATCCTGGTCCTACCACTTAGCAACAGTGTGTCTTCTCCACAGGCTCTGTTACTTTCTTTATCAAATGAAGAATCTGGACTGTTAGTGTCTATTATACTCTTTTGTCTGGGATCTGACTAAAAAGTAAATTTTATGTTATCCATTTTCATACGACATACATGAACACACATCTACCCTTCCCTCTGTACCTGCTCCATGATCAGATCAGGACTCTGAATTGCTGGAGGAGTGGGGATCAGGACAACACAGACAGTGATGGCCCCGCAGGCAAGCCCTGCATACAGCCGCCGCTGCTACGTCACTAATGTTATGCCAGCTGGATCACAGGTGCTCCTATAGATGTTCTGAGTTAATGTTAGGATATGGAGGTTCCCACGGAAATGTGAAGTTCAAATCCAAAATGCAAAATGCACACAAATAAATACGGCAAAGAAACCTGTACCACAGCAGGTGCTTAATTCTTTTTCCTTCTCTAGAAATTAGCCCAGTATGAGATCTGCCTTAACTGCAGCCTTTTTTCTCTCCCCTACCTAGATCCAAAAATAAAGGCAGACATTAACAAATGGAGGATAAAATTAGATAATTATTCTGCCCAGGAATTGGGAAAAACAATTGTCTACTTGGATGGCTCTACTCAGTCGTGCCGTTTTAAAGAATGCAACATGGGCAATTTGATTTGTGATGCTATGGTAAGTCATCCACAGGAACAGGCCTGTACCCAAGGAGGAAGGAAGGACACAAGGTGGAATGAACTGATGGTTATAGAATTGGTGGTTCTCAGGGCCTTGGGAAGGACTCCTGGTGTGGCTCTGTGGGTTAATGCGCTGGACTACGAGGTCGGTTTGAACCGCAAGGTCAGTGGTTCAAGCTTACCAACCAGTCCTTGGAAACCTATACAAGGTCGCTATGGGTTGGAACCGACTCAAGGGCACTTAACAATGGTGTCTTGGTAAGGTGCTAGAACTAGGCCAGGCAATCCTCACTGTATTGCTTTAAGAGAGCTAAAAACTTTAAGATGTTCATCTTAGATGTCTGAATTTCAGATGTTGCTTCTCTTTTGTAAGATGATCAGAATGCATAACAAATTCGTCTGCCCTGAAAATGTAGACATAATAGCTAAAACACATCTGCCTAACAATTATTTTTCACCAGATTATCCACTGGCTTCATAGAACCTAGACCTAGTGTGGCTGGAACTTCCTTTACAAGTGTAGAATTATGACATGCACCTATAATGATGACAGTAAGTCTTGTGGCAGAGCAAGATCATCCACACAAATCCCTTCTGGTCATGTGGGCAAGCTGGCCACAGTAGCCTCCTAGGGGCCATGCTGAGCCCAAGTTTCCAAGGTCAGACTCACCATTCTCACTTGCTGAAATCCCACAGCCACTTTGTCAGTTGTATACCAGATACCAAGTATGGTATCTGGTATACAGCCACACTCAGAAACTGTTGGCCTAGTGAATGACAACATTCATGCTTTCCAGGGTGAGACCAATGCCTGTTCCTTGGCCACATGCAGTCAGTATGAGAGGGAGCTAAAGAGAGCCCAGCATGTAAATGTGTAAAAAAAGGTAAGGCTCCTGACAGGCCTTGTTGTTATGTGCCGTGAAGTCGGTTCCGACCCATAGCGACCCTGTACAGGGTTTCCGAGGCTGTAAATCTTTACGGGAGAGCAGAAAGCCTTCTCTTTCTCTCGCGGAGCGGCTGGTAGTTTCGAACCGCTGACCTTGTGGTTCGCAGAGCTCTGGTAGTGTAGTGGTTACGAATCGGGCTGCGAACCACAAGGTCAGCGGTTCGAAACTACCAGCCGCTCCGCGGGAGAAAGATGAGGCTTTCTACTCCCGTAAGGATTTACAGCCTCGGAAACCCTGTACAGGGTCACTATGGGTCGGAACCGACTCGAAGGCACTTAACAACAACAACAACGCTACCAGAGCTTCTTCTGACAGGCCTTACCTCTCTGTAAAAGGCTGGGACAAGTGCAAGGAAACTTTTTTTTCACCTCTTTTTAAAAAATTTTTAAAAGAATGTATTCATATATTTCTTTTAACTAAACATTTATTTTTATAAAAGTAAAGTAAGAATGAGCCTGAACTTCTCCAGTTTAAGGCAGCTGTTTTTGCCCCCCAGATTGCCAGCTTGGGAACTGGCTGAGGGCACAGGTATGTAGTTAAGGGTTCTTGTTTGGTACAAAGTCTAGGACGGAGCAGATTTTAGGGTCCTGTCCTGAGGTACATGACCTGCCCTGGGGTGCCTGTGGAGGGGCAGCACTGTAGGCCACTCAGCATGGAGGCTCAGTCCAGCTACCAAGGTTCCACCATGAGTGGACGTTGCCTAAGACGCACTGGCCTGAGCATACACGGGTCTTAAGAGAGGAAACTAAAAGCTGTTTCTAAGAGCCAGAATATCACAGCCAATTCCGTCTGATACAAGACTGGTCACAATGTCATATTTGTGCTTTTTAGAACATAAAGCTAGTTCTGACTAATTATACTTGAAAAAATCTCTGGGAATATAGGAAAAGGAAGAAAAACAGCTTTATTTACTCCAAAGGGGTAAAACAAACAAAAAAATACCCAGCTGCCAACAAGTTATTTCTAACTCCTGGTGAACCCATGTGTGTCAAAGTAGAACTGCATTCTATAGTGTTGTTAATGGCTGTCGTTTTTCCAAAGTAGATCACCAGGTTTTTCTTCCACAGGACTTCTGGGTGGAACCAGACTTCCAACCTTTTGGTTAGTAGCCAAGAGCTTGACTCTTGGTGCCACCCAAGGTCATTTATTCAATAAAACTACATTTTTAGAACTAATCCTAGAGAAGAAAACTCAGAATGATTAATTTGTATAATTGTTACAGATTAACAACAACCTTAGACACCCAGATGAAATGACCTGGAACCACGTGTCCATGTGCATTGTCAATGGAGGCAGCATTCGATCACCCATCGATGAGCAGAACAACGGTATGTTCACCAGGTTTGGGATCCTTGCTCACTGTTTTCCCTTCCTGGCCTTGCATTCTCATTAGGCCCCAGGCCCTGATCATGCTCTTGTCCATGGGTAACCTCAGCTCATCTCTGCTGTCAGCCATATACCAGTGTCAGCTCTTTGAGTTTGGGTTAGTTGCCATTCAAGCCCAGTGCCTAAAGGAACACTCCTACCTATGTTCTCTCATAGATATTCACACAGCAGTTTTGTTATTGGTAAGTGGCATTGAGTCAACTCCAACTCATAGCAACCCTTGTATAGGGTTTCCAAGGAGCAGCTGGTAGATTTGAACCACCAATCTTGTGGTTAGGAGTCTAGTGTTTATCCTACAGCACCAACTTTGCTATTGTTGTTAAATGTTGGCCAGTCAGTGCCTACTCATAGCTACCCTGTACAGGGTTTCCGAGGAGCAACTGTTGAGTTTGAATCACCGATCTTGGAGGTGAGCAGTTACTGTACAGCGTCACACCTAGTGAACTGCAAGCTTGATGTAAATCCCTGATTCAGGAAGCCACATAATAACTGAGGATCATTTATGAAAACGATTGACAGCCTCCACCTTGGCATCTGGGAGGAGAAAAACAAAATCACCAGACTTCTGTGTTGGAAAAGACATACTACTGGATTAGACTATATTATTCTAGTATAGTTGTATTTGCAAGAAGCCTTTGGGGCATAGTGCTTAAATGCTCTGCTGCTAACCGAAAGGATAAAGAACAAAGCACTCAGCAGCACCAAGGAGAAAGACCTGGCAATACGCTTCTAAAAGATTACTGCTAGAAAAACCTACAGGGCAGTTCTATTTTGTCATGATGGGTCACCACGAGTAGAAATCGGCTTGATGGATCCTAACAACAGTGAATTTGTAGAAACTCAAGGTTTTATCAGACGGCAAAAGACATTGTAAAAATGGTGTGGCAGGGAAGCTTGAATTCCTCGAACTTCACAAGATGGAAAGAGAATGAAGACCAACAGCTCAACACTTAATTACTGTGAGGCAGAGGTCAGGTATACTCCTGTCTCCAACCTTTTTACCAATTTTGACACAAGCCATCCCTTCCACAGCACTCTCTACTTCTCTTCTGGGTTCAATCATTTGTTGCAGTGGCCACACAACACATAAACTATGCTCACATTTGAGGGGTTTATTGGGAAAGTAACCGGCTAAAATTTAGGACCAGGAATGACTCATGATACAGTTTTCAATCTGGACAGCCTCTTCTCAGCATGCCCATGGGCAAGTTTCTCTGTGGCCCTATCTTGTGACCCTTTGCCCTGCCTCTGTCCTGCATGGGTAAGTGTCACAAGCTCTTTAGATCACACTGTAAGTGCCTAGAAGCACCCCACTCTGCCAATAAGCTTCAGCCCAAGTCATCTAACTCTAGCTCCATGGGTTGGCAAGCCTAGCCTCATCCAGGAGCCTGGAGGCACTCCACATCACCAACAAGGCTCCTGCCTGAAGGCACTCAGCTTTCTCAGTCCACGGACTGAGGAGCCCATCATTCTGTCTCCTGAGTCTGCTGCTGCCATTTCTCTGCCACTTCTTGCAGTTTTGTGCTGCCTCTGATGTTAGCCCTCTCGCCCTGTCTTTGGGTCAGAGACCGTGAGTCCAAAGCATGTACTCTCCTCCAGGCTCTTCTTCTTGGTGGTAGTGAGGTCCACTCTTTACTGCCTCTGGAATGGCTTATTTTAAGACTAGTGGGATAGCAAAATTGGCCAATCCCCTCATTCAGGGTTCCTACACCTTATTTGCATGGTTCTACCTCTGGTAGCATAGTGGTTACGAATCGGGCTGTGAACCTCAGGGTCAGCAGTTCAAAACTATCAGCTGCTCCGCAGGAGAAAGATGAGGCTTTCTGCTCCCATAAAAATTTATAGCCTCGGAAACTCTGTGCAAAGTCGCTATGAGTCGGAACCAACTCCATAGCACGTAACAATAACAACAAACTCCACAAGCCACCACTTGTCTGTCAGTTTGTTGTACTGTGGCTTGCATGTTACTAATTTTGGAAGCTATGCCACTGGTATTTTAAATCCCAGCAGGGACACCCATGGTGAACAGGTTTCAGCAGCACTTCAAGATTAAGACAGATTATGAAGAAGGAAGAGGTGGACTACTTGCCACTAAAACTTGATGAATGGCAGTGGAGCATTGTCAGATATACTGTCGGAAGATGAGCCCCTCAGTTTGGAAGGCACTGAAAATGTGACTGGGGAAGAGCTGCCTCCTCAAAGTCGAGTTGACCGTGATGATGAGAATGGAGTAAAGCTTTCCTGGCCTTCATTTGCTGATGGGACACAACACACAATGAGGAGAAACAGCTGTAAACGTCCATTAATAACTGGAACATGGAATGTATGGAGTATGAATCCAGGAATGTTTGAAGTAAAAAATGAAATGAAACACAAATATCGATATGCTAGGCATTAGTGAGCTGAAATGGACTAGTATTGGCCATTTTGAATCTAATAATCATATGGTTTAATATACCAAGAATGGCATCACATTCATCAAAAACATTTCAAGATCCAACTTAAAGCAGAATGCTGTCTGTGATCAGATACTATCCATACACCTACAAGGAAGACCAGTTAATACCACTATTATTCAAATTTAAGCACCAATCACCAAAACCTTTCTAGGAAAAAAATGGACAATATTATTAGTATCAAATGCAAGTTAAATTTTGCCGAAGATAATTCAAAAATAGCTGCATCAGGGAACTTCCAGAGGTTCAAGCTGGATTCAGACATGGATGTGGAACGAGAGATATCATTGTTGATGTCAAATGGATCTTGGCTGAAAGCAGAGAAAACCAGAAAAATGTTTACCTGTTTTTTATTGACTATATGCAAAGGGGATCATTGCAAACTATGGATAACATTAGGAATAATGGGTATTCCAGAATATTTAATTGTGCTCATGAGGAACCTTTACATAGACCAAGAGGGAGTTGTTCAAATGGAACAAAGGGATACTGAATGGTTTAAAATCAGAAAATGTGTGTGGCAGGGTTGTATTCTTTCACAATACTTATTCAATCTGTGTGCTGAGCAAATAACCCAAGAAACTGGATTATATAAAAAACAAGGTATCAGAATTGGAGGAAGACTAACAACCTGCAACACACAGATGATACAACCTTGCATGCTGAAAGAGAAGAGGACTTAAAATACTTATTGATGACGATCAGAGACCACAACCTTCTGTATGTATTGCACCTCAATATAAAGAAAACAAAAATTTTTACCACTGAACCAATAAATAACATCATGAAAAATGGAGAAAAGGTTGAAGTTGCCAAAGACTTCATCATCTTCCTTGGCTCCATTACCAACACTCATGGAAGCAGCAGTCAAGAAACCAAGCAACGCATTGCTTTAGCCAAATCTGCTGCAAAGGATTTCTTTGAAGTGTTCAAGAGCCGAGATAGTAGTTTGAAGACTAAGGTGCACCTGAAGCAAGTCATGATATTTTCAGTTGCCATATATCCATGTGAAAGTTGCACAATTAATAAGGAAGACTGCAGAAAAATCAGTGTATTTGAAATATGGTGTTGGAAAAGAATATTGAAAGCACTATAGACTGCCAAAAGAAAAAGAAATCTGTTTTGGAAGAAGTACAGCCAGAATGCAGTTCCTTAGAAGCAAGAATGGCCAGACTTCATCTCTTGCTGTTTGGATATGTTGTTGTTCAGAAGGACATGCTGTTCTTGGAGAAGAACATCAGGCTTCTAAGCTGAGGATCAGCAAAAAATAGGAAGACCCTCAACTAGATGTAGTTATCCTCCATTTAGTGATATAATGCATTCACCTCCATGATGTGATCTGATGTGATCAATCAGTTGTAAGGGTACTTTCCTCAGAAATATGGTCCACATCTAATATATAGTGATACAGTGGCAGTAACAATGGGCTCAACCACAACAACAGTTGTGAAGATGGTGCAGGACTGGGCAGTGTCTTGCTCTGTTGTGCTTAGGATCACTGTGAGTCAAAACCGACTTGAGAGCGCCTAACACCACTATCCAATCATGTGGTGTGAGTTATAAGACTATGGAAAAAAGGGCATAAAAGTGATTCATCAAGTCATAGAAATCAGCTAGTAAAATATTCAAGACACTCTTGAAGCCCACATCAATTAAAGCCTAAGCTCATCTCATTATCAGACAACAGGGACAGGTGGCCAAGACACACTGCCTGTCTAGAGGAAATGAGCAATGCTGAATGCACTGGAGATTCAGCTTCAAGCCAGGAGATCTGAGTTAGAACATAGTTGACTTCTGACCACACCATTTATAAGCTCTCTCCATCTTGCCCAATGGTGGAGGCCTACTGACTATATTACCTCTCTTTCTTAGTCTGGTTCTCTAGAGAAGCAAAACCAGTGAATTATATATATATACACACACAAAGAGAGAGCTTCATCTCAAGGAAGTGGTTCACAAGATTGTTGAAATTGGCAAATCTCAAATCTGTGGGTCAGATGTCAGGCTGGAGGTTTTCCTGACTCACATAGACAAGATTGGATTGGCAGGTTGGACAAGTTACTCGCTCAAGTTCCAAGAATCAGAGGTCAGATGATGATGAGACAGATGCGGTATTTAAAGCAGGGGTGGGGAACATCTGGCATGGGCTGTATAAGATCCGCGAAATCCTTTGGTCTGGTCCTGCCAAGGTAACTGCAGCTCCAGCCCACACTTGTTGTTGTTAAGTTCCATCGAGTTGGTTCCAACTCATAGCAACCCTATAAAGGATTTCTGAGGAGCTGCTGGTGAGTTTGAACCGCCAACCTTGTGGTTCAAACCCAACTTGAGGTTGAGTGCTTTTCCTACAGTGCCACTCCAGGACTCCCAGCCAACACGTTGTTGTTACATGCTGTTGAGTCGGTTCCAACCCATAGTGACCCTGTATAGGGTTTCCAAGAAGCAGCTGGAGAGCTTGAACTACCAACTTTGCACTTCAAACCAACTTTGCATTCCAGCACATTAACCCACAGCGCCACACCAGGATTCACCAGAGCCAACACATTGTTGTTAGGTGCCATCGAAACGATACCAATTCATAGCGACCTTATGCACAACAGAAAGAAACACTGCCCGATCCTGGGCCAGCCTCACTATTGTTGCCACACTTGAATCCATCGACGCTGCCACTTGGTCAATCCATCTCATTGGGGGTCTTCCTCTTCTTTTCTTACCCTCTTCCTTACCAAACATATCCTTCTCCAGCGACTGGTTCCTCCTGACAATATGTCCAAAGTGTGATAAAGTAAGTTTGGCCATCCTGGCCTCCAAGGAGCACTCTGGCTGCACTTCTTCCAACACAGTTCTGTTGGTTCTTTCGGCATGGAATGTCAAAGAGATTGTCCGATGATTTCCGCATTCCGTTGGGTCCACCTCTCTTTGGAATGGGAACAAATACGGATCTCTTCCAATCAGTTGGACAGATAGTCGTCTTCCAAATTTCTTGGCAGAGATGAGTGAGTGCCTCCTGTGCCGCCTCACTTTCTTGAAAGATTTCAATTTTTATTCCATCAATTCCTGGTACCTTGTTCTTTGCCAATTAATTCCTTCAATGCACCTTGGACTTCTTCCTTCAGTATCATTGGCTCTTGATCATATGCTACCTCTTGAAACGGTTGGACATTAACCATTTCCTTCTGGTACAGTGACGCTGTGTATTCCTTCCATCGTCTCGATGCTTTCTGCACCATTAATAATTTGCCCAGAGAATCTTTCAGTAACAAAAGTCGAGGCTTGAATTTTTTCTTCAGTTCCCCCAGCTTGAGAAATGCTGAGTGTGTTCTTCCTTCTTGGTTTTCTGACTCCAGATCTTTGCACATTTTGTTGTAATATTTGGCTTTATCTTCTCGAGCTGATCTGTGAAATTTTCTGTTCAGCTCTTGTACCTCGTACTTTTTTCCATTTGCTTTAGCATCTCTACGCTGGAGAGCAAGTTTCAGTGTCTCTTCTGACATCCATTTTGACCTTTTCCTTCTTTCTCGTTTTCTTACTGACTTAATGGGTTTTTACTTTCTTCATATATGATGTTCTTGATGTCATCCCACAACTCTTTTGGTCTTCTGTCTTTAGTGTTTAATGTATCAAATCTGTTCTTCAGAGCCAACACATTAGGGGTGAGTTAATTAAATGTTTGACCAAATATAGCAGGCTAATTTTAAGTTGATAATTGTGTATGACCCATGAATGATGTTATAAATTTTGGCAGAAATAGAGTTGTCCACTGCTGATCTAAATGACCAAAAGCCAGCAAGTTTTACCAGGATGACCATATATATTGGAGGCAGGAAACCACCATTTCAGCTGATTGGCTGATTACATCTTGGGGATGAAATGGAGAAGAATGACATCATTACATAACTACTGAAGCACCAAGTTTCATGGTCTAACCAGGTTGACACATAGCCCAACTGTAACACTCCTGACTGTCTGGAACCACTTGCCCACAGCTGGTGCTGTTCTCAAAGTCCCCTCATTTGCAGTTCACATGCTTGGCTGTTAACCAAAAGGTTGGAGGTTCAGGTTCACACATAGATACTTCAAAAGAAAAACCTGACAATATACTTTCAAAAAAATCAGCCAATGAAAACCCTATGGAGCAGAGTTCTACTCCGACATACCCAGGGCTGCCATGAGTCTAAATGGACCCAAGAATAACTGTGATTTTGATCTACCATCACCTCCTCCTTCAGCCCTCAAGGAAACTGAGCTTAATTAAGGTAAATATTTTCTCAAGCTGTTTTCTTTCTTGCATAATTTGTGACTATCTTCAGGCACAATTACCTGGGAAAACCTGGCTGCTGTATTGCCCTTTGGAGGCACCTTTGACTTGGTCCAGTTGAAAGGCTCTACCCTGAAGAAAGCCTTTGAGCACAGCGTCCACCGCCATGGCCAGTCCACTGGAGAATTCCTGCAGGTGGGCGGTAAGTCACGTGCGCTGTAGGGCCAGCGTGTCCATTGGATGAAGGACTACCTGCTGGTTGGCTCAGTTCTCCCTCAGCAGGGACCTCCATGGCCAGGTTTGCTCTCAGCCAAGACAATTGCATAGCCTTCAAAGGCTGCAGCCTTCCAGATCCACTGAGTCAGTCAGTCAAACCTCCAAAGCCCTGGCAATGAGTGCCAGTGCTGTTTGCCAGGTCTGATGTGGACATCAGAGGGCTCTGCAGGAGCTGGGCCTGTACATTCCAAGCAGGTCAGATGCCTTGAGGGCTAGTGCCTACTAAAATCTTAGCTAAGCATTCAGAAGTCATTTTTAATCCCTTACCCATTTTATTTGTAATTGCCTGGAACTATGCAGAGGAATGTGGTGTCCAATCAGTATTGACAAGGATGATTTCTGGGAATGGGCTGTGTAGAACAAACTGGAACACCTGCTCCCAGTTCCATTTCTACAGTGATCTGGACAAGCCTTCAACCTGGCTTGTCGCAGTAAGAAAACTACCCTTACCACACAGGTTATAATGCAAGTAAGTGTTTCTCAAAGTGCCACGGGCCACTGAAAAACTTTTGTCAATATTTAACATGATAGTACAGTGAAATAATCCTTCAAGTAATAATATGTTACTTTGAAATCATATTCTGTCCTCGAGTTTTTCAGTTATAATGTTCTCACCTGAGTGCAGTGGATTTGCCTACTTAAGTCCACTCTCTATAGAACATGTGTTCCCACTTGGGTGTGTCTCCTGAAGTCCACCCTCTATAGAACATCTCACTGTCAGAAATGACTGAAAAGTCAAAGGGCCCTGGCGTTCTGCATTTTTCCTGATGGAAGTCAAGGCAACACTGCTTTGATGCTCCAGCAAAGTACGAGGTAGCTGCAAGCCTAGTGAAAGCCGGTCAGTCCCAAATTATTGTTATTTAATCATCTTCAAAATTCTAACAAATATTCTGTGCCTGTCATGTACTTTCAATTTTCAAAGCCATTAAACCATGTTACTGAACCACTTAGTTCAGAATTTTAACAGAGGAAAACAAGATCATCCTCCCTCCAGAGCTGTCCCTCACCTGTTCCATAGATAGTTTTCCTTCCAGTTGTTCCAGAACTCCCAGAAGGACTCAAGTTAAATCTAATCAAAACAAAGAGTAGCTGCAGAGTTACCTCAGCTGTCTGGTCAAACGTTGCTCAAGCTCAAAAGAAATAAAAATGTGAGCCCACTGCCCATTCCAGATCTTGGCCCAAACCCCTTTGTGTTAGTTAAGAGAAATCTCTTTGGATCCAGTGAAAACATAAAAATATTTTTGTTTGTTTCTAGGAATTCATGTGGTATACGATCTTTCACAAAAACCTGGGAATAGAGTTGTCAGCATAGATGTTCTTTGCACCAAATGTCGAGTGCCCATTTATGAGCCTCTCAAAATGGATGAAGTATATAAGGTGATCCTCCCAAGCTTCCTTGCCAGTGGTGGAGATTCATTCCAGATGATAAAAAATGAATTACTCAAACATGATTCTGGTAAGCACAAGTGTTTTCTTCTGTGTTACCTCAGAGGTACTCAACAATCACAGGACTGGGCCATAAAGGTGAATTACTTAGGGAACCTATGAGGGCAAAGCCAGAGAGAGATCCTGCCCCAATATTGCTAACTCTGCTCCTGCTTTACTTGGTGGGAAACAGCAGCTGAGCACTTGGGAGTACATGCTCCTCCTCTGACACACACCCCATCTGTCCAAACCCAGAGAAAAAAGTTTCAGGTGGAAAATATTTTCACAAGCTGTTTAAATTGTAAGATATAAATCAGTTTTGTGCCTACGTAAGAATTGCTCTCTGGAGTACTGCGCACCTTTAAAAAAGTCTTGCTGTTATTACTCATCTAATTCTTAACCACACTATGTATGCACTGCATAATGAAACACTTCCCGCTTCTGTGCCATCCTCACAATTATTGTTTGAGCCTATTGTTACTGCCACTGTGTCAATCCTTAGGGGGTTTCTTCTTTTTCACTGACACTCCACACTTTATCAATGTCATTCTCTAGGGACTGGTCCCTCCTGACATGTCCAAAATATGAGAGATGATGTCTTGCCATCCGGCTTCTAAGGAGCACTCTAGCTGTATTTCTTCCAACACAGATTTGTTTGTTCTTCTGGCAGTCCATGGTACTTTTAATATTCTTCACCAACACCACAATTGAAATACATCAATTCTTCTCCAGTCTTCCTTATTCATTGTCCAACTTTCACATGCATATGAGCAACTGAAAATACTTTGTCTTGGGACAGGCACACCTCACTCAGTCTTCAAAGGGACATATTTGCTCTTTAACACTTTAAAATGTTCTGTGTCACTGACTTGCAATACATCATATGATTTCTTGACTGCTGTTTCCATGAGTGTTGATTGTGGATTCAAGCAAAATGAAATCTTTGATAACTTTAATATTTTCTCTGTTTATTATTTTATTGATCCAGTTGTATTTTTGTTTTCTTTCCACTGAGGTGCAATCCATACTGTCATTTTTGGTCTTTGTCAGTAAATATTTTCAGTCCTTTTTGCTTCTAACAAGCAAGGTAGGTCGTCTGCATACTGTAGGTTGTAAATGAGTCATCCTCCAGTCTTGATGCCATGTTCTTTATATGATCCACTTTCTTGGATATGTTCACAGACTGAATAAACACGGTGGAAGGACACAGCCCAGATGCACATGTTTCTTGATTGAAACAGTCAGTATCCCCTTATTCTCTTCAAAGGACTGTTTTTTGGTCTGTGTATAGGCTCCACTTGAGCATAATTGTTGAGGAATTCTTATACTTGGCAATGTTATCCATAGTTTATTATGATCCAAACAGTCAGATCCTTTTGCATAGTCAGTACAGTACAAGTAAATATCAGTCTTGGTGTGCCACTGTAAGATAAACACTAAATTGCTAATCACAAGGTTGGCAGTTCAAACCCTCCAGCCACGCCTCAGAAACCCTACACAGGGATGCTCTGGGTTGAAACTGACTCGAAGGTACTTAATAACAACAACAAATATCTTTCTGGTATTCTCTGCTTTGAGCCAAGATCCATCTGACAGCAACAATGATATCCTTAGTTCCATGTCCTCTACTAAATCTGGCTTTCATTTCTGGCAACTCCTTGTCTACATAGTGCTACAACTGTTTTGGATTTATCTTCAGCAAAATTTTACTGAATTTTGGTTATAGTAGTACTATTGTTCAGTGATTTCTGCATTCTGTTGAGTCACCTTTCCTTGGAATGAGTCCTAATATGGTTCTTTTCCAGTCAGATGGCCAGGTCGCTGCCTTCCCCATTTCTTGACGTAGTGCTACATCAGTTTGCTGAAACATTTCTATTGTAATTTGTTAACTCTTGTAGGCTTGTTTTTTTGCCAGTGTCTTCAGCGTAGCTTGAACTTCTTCGATACTGTTAAGTTTTTATTCATGTGCTACCTCTTGAAATGGTTGAAAAATGTCCAATTGTTTTTGATACAGTGACTCTGCATATGTATATCTTTCATCTTCTTTTGATGCTTCCTGTATAATTCAATATTTTGCCCATTGTTGTGGTTGTTAAGTGCTTTTGAGTCGGTTCCAACGCATAGCAACCCTGTATAGGGTTTCCAAAGAGCAACCGCTTGAGTTTAAACTGACTTTGTGGTTCACAGTCCAGTGTTTATTCTATAGTGCCACACCAGAAGTCCATTTGTCAAAGAATCCTTCAATATTGCAACTCAAGGATTGAATTTTTTCTCTAGTTTTTTCAGCTTCAGAAATACTGAGTGTGCTCTTCCCTTTTGGTTTTCTAACTCCAGTCTTTGCACATTTCATTATAATTTACTTTATCTTCTCAAGCTGCTGCTTGAAAATTTTCATTCGGATCATTTACTTTAAAAAAATCTGATTTATACAGAAAAAATGAAGTACTCAACTTGACATCAATTATTCAGTAGTGAATAATGGGCACATTTCACACCTGGAACATGAAAAGGCAATCAAATTCTTTACACTATCATCACCACTGTTCTTGTCTTCTATGATACTTTCCCCCTGTGTCTGAAAGGAATAGCTTCCCTTCTATAAGTACATGGGAATTTAGAGAAGTGCATTAGTGTGTTTCTCCCCATCCCAAATTGTTCGTTAAAAATTACATTTCTGTGGTTAAAATACTTATGTGTTTTTCTAGGTGACCAAGATATCAACGTGGTTGCTGAATACATCTTAAAAATGAAAGTAGTTTACCCAGCAGTTGAAGGTCGGATCAAATTTTCTGCAGGAAGTTATTGCCAAGGGAACTTTTTTCTAGTATTTCTTTCATTATTGGCAGTGAGCCTTGTTTTATGCCAATAGAAAAAAACTTCTCCTTGCCATTAATGCACAAAATTACGTTTTTTTCAAATGAGGTTCAAGTCTGTATTTCCGGACCTGGCTTTGTGATGGCACAGAACATCAATGTAGGCTCCTAGAAGCTGAAGTTCACAACGTTGTACAAAAAAGAAGCTGACATTATCACTCAAGGTCAACAAGTTCGCGAGACAGAAGAAATAAAAAAAAGGAGAAAAATTAAAACTGAATCTTATGAAAGGAAGGGCCAACTAAATTTACATAAGCAAATTTTTATACAATTGTATTAACTATTAATAATCACAGAAATCATTTTTAATTCTATAGACCAGTTCTAATCCATCAAACACACCTTCTGTTTACCAGGAACTTTTTTTTTTTTTTTTTACAAATTTAAGTACATTGGTGCCACAACTTACTTTGGTGGGTAACGCAGGTATTCGATTTCTATTTCACAGGTTAAAAAATTTAAGCTCTGAGAGAATTAACTTGTTCAAGGCTGTACAGCTAAAAGTGAAAAATCTTAAGGCTTTTGAACCTAGGTCTTTTGACCTTGTTCAGCACTCTTTTAACACATCGAGTTGCTCTTCAGAATGATACTGAATAGTCTCCACTTTTTATAATTCAATGGATGATAATTTCCGGTCTCTATTTTTTTTTTAAATTTTTTTTGGGGGAGGGGCATTTTTAGCTCCTTTTTTTACAGTATTTAAAAACACAGGGTAGAATTTTCTGTTGCATCACACACATGCCTTTTGAGAGTAAGGGAACAAACTTCATGCAGCAGATAACGAGAAAGGCTAAGGGACACCAAAGGCAGGAAAAACAGGAAAGGAAAAGCAGAACACCCAGGAAAATTCACATTCTAAGAGTTCAAGAACATTTAGATTTGTCAAATAGGTATTTAATAAAGAGTAGCAGTGGAGCCTGACACATGACACTAGTGGTTATTAGCTTTATGAGTTTCATCAGCTCTGCTTCTGTAGTCTTTCCTTCCTTCTTCCTAAAATGAAGGTGCCATGAGAAGAGACCCTTCTAGAAAAAGCTTTAATTCTTTACCTGTACTGCCCCACCCCTGGCAAAATACAAGCATGGTTACTTATTCTAGTTACAACAAACCCATACATCAAGTTATGGAAAATCCAGAAGGGAGTTAAACACTAATTTTTAAGAAGTGGTCAGCTCTGCCTCTAAATCCCAACAATCACTCTAAGTCATGCTCAAGTCCAGAGAGTAGACCCCTATAAGTGAATACTGAGGAAATAGACAGACTGATGAAATGACTTACGCCCAGAGAACAAATACATACTTGCTTATGTGGGGAGTGAGACCCTGTGAGCCTGCTCAGTACCATATAAGTGATTCAACAAAAACTGGGAGCTTTCACTTTAACAACTGAGCAATGAGCAGCCCAAGTTTGACTAGGGAAGGTGGAGGGTTGTGGGGTGGGTGAGAGGGTAAGCTTGTTCCTTAGTATTTACAAATATTACGCATTCTTGCTACAAAATATACTTTTAAACTTCATAGCCTTTTTACAAAGGTTGTGGCAGTAAAATAATTATCGTGGCTCAACGTATATGCAGATTGCTATTGTTGTTGTTAAGTACTGTAAAGTTGGTTCCCACTCATAGTGACCCTATATACGGTTTCTGAGGAGCAGCTGGTAAGTTTGAACCAATGACCTTGAGGTTTAAACCGACTTTGCAGTCCAGTGCTTACTTATCCTCACCACACCACACCAGGACTTCATGTATAGATTGGCTATACACAAAACAAATGTCAATAAGATTAAGAAGTGAAAACTTAAGAAAAGTTCATTTGGGATATATTTTTTAGGGTTGGCCGGTAAAAGAGGATTAATCCTATCCTGTTGGAAATATTTTTCTTAAGCATTTTTGTAAGTTTTCTAAAGTGTATGTTTTATGCAGTAGCACTGAAAAATGACCTTGAACCACTTTACAGTGCCAAACAATAAAATTTACTGTATGTTTCTTGGTCTTTAGTAGTTATTTTCTCAGTTAGGCAAATCCAATAAAATAAGACTGCGTAAAGTTCTCTGACAACTTATCACCAATTAAATTCCTCTTGATCGTATCCTCCTCGTTATTTGATCACCCCTACTCTCAAAACCATTTAAAGAGGTGGAAATGCATCCAATTTTTAAATTAAAAAGTAGGGTATTTTAAGTGAGACTACCACATTTTTTGGCTTTGATGGATGGAATCTAATTTGGGAACACACTGTTGTTGTACCATCATCAACCAGACATATTAATTCCATTTGGTAGCAATGCTGCCTTCAGCAGTTTGCCACAAAAGAGCAGGTAGGGTTTCTTATAAAAAAGAAACTCCCTGCCAAAATTAGGAAAAGGTCCCCTTCTTTCTGGTGCACCCAGTCCCACACCCTGCTTACTACTATTTTTTTAAAGTTTTATTGTGAATTATGTGATAGTTTACATGGGAGAACATTAATTTTACATTTCATTGCCATGGTTACAATCCCCTCAATGCATCATCAACCAACCAAATGGTATACACTAGAAGCCTGCCCCCCCACCCCCCAGGTCATCAGCACACAACCCCTCTCCATCTCTGGGTCTAAAGTCCCCAGCTGCTCCATATCTCCACGTCATCTTTTCTGCTTCCATCTCAGGCATTACTTCT
>NW_006408664.1:5763037-5821144 GCF_000296735.1 Chrysochloris asiatica | reverse complement strand
TGCTGCTATGAACATTGGTGTGCATATATCTACTTGGGTTATGACTCATATTTCTTGTGGGTAAAATACCAAGTAGAGAAATTGCTGGATCATAAGGTATTCTCTTCCCAACCTTTTGAGGAAGTGTCATGTTGCTTTCCAGAGAGGTTGGACCATTTTGCAGTCCCACCAGCAATGCAGGAGTGTCCCAGTCTCTCCATATCCCCGCCAGCATTTATTGTCCTCTACTTTTTTGATTTTTGCTGTTATTGTTGGTGTGAGATGACAGACATTTCATTGTTGTTTTGATTTGCTTCTCTCTAATGGAGTGCGAGTGTGGCGCTGTGGGTTAATGAGCCAGACTGCAAAGTTGTTTGAACTGCAAGGTCGGCAGTTCAAGCTCACCAGCTGCTCCTCGGAAACCCTACATAGGGTCGCTATGAGTCGGAACCAACTCGATGGCACTTCACAACAACAACAATGGCTAGTGATCATGAACATTTGTTATATGTTTGTTGGCTGCCCGGCCTGCTTATTATTCAATTAGGATCTCAGCTACCACTGGCACTATGGCTGGATCCCTTGTGCAGGGCGCACCCAAGGCACTCAGTTGCAGCAGCCCTGAGGCATGGAACAGCTTCTGTGTCCAACATATTTGCAAACCAAGTATTATAATTACTATTACTTTTGTGTTGGTAAAATGGAATCTATTTTATAGCCCTGGTGAGAGAATGGTTAGGCATTGGGCTGGTAACTGAAAATGACACAGGCACTGACTATAGATAGAATCACACCTTGATTACATATCATTATATGTTTTACTAAGAACAATGAGCAAAATAAACTTCTGCTTCTACTTGAGTGTAAAAGCTAATACATCTTAGTATGTCAATAACTGATAAAGTGCTTGAAATTCAACCATTCTTCAATATTTTCTGATAGCTATAACACAATTATTATTGTTAAATGCCATCAAGTCGGTTCTGATCCATAACAACACTGTATAGGGTTTCCAAGGAACAGCTGGTGAGCTTGAACCACTGATCTTGCAGTTCAAATGGCTTTGCAGTCTGGAGCATTAACCCACAGCACCACACCAGGACTCCTACTATAGTTAGGCTTATAATGTCCCTTGCAAATCTCAACGTGTCTTCCTATCTGTTTAATCTTATTTTATCCTCCCAACCAGAAATATTGACAGTTCAGTTTGTGGAAGAACTTTTCAAAAGAGAGCTCCAGGAAAAGCACGCACTAGGGAACATGAAACAATAAATGAATGAAAAAAGGAATGTTCAAAGTCAAATATTTGAATTGAATCAGGGGAACGTGCTTTTTATAGAGATCCAGAGAAGTCCTGGTATGGCACTGTGGGGTAATGCACTGGACCGCAAGGTCGGTTGGAACTGCAAAATCAGTGATTCAAACTCACCAGCTGCTCCTCAGAAACCCTATACAAGGTCGCTATGAATAGGAACCTACCTATTCTAAATGCAACACTCTTTCTGGTCTCAACAGTCTAGTGCTACAAGGTCAGCGGCTCAAATCCATTGGAAACTCTTAGGGTTCTTTATGAGTTGGAATGGACTCGATGGCACTTAACAATAAGAATGATATCACATCACAATTATTGTGATGATTAAATGTGACAAAATATATAACATGCCTGGGCAAATACTAAACAATGAACTTTAATTCTTTTCTCTGTGTGAAAAATCAATTTTCAATATATGAACTTTTAGATTTCAACTTTTCTTTAAATAGAGCTCATCCATAGTAACATTTTTCTTGTCTAAATTACACCACCTTAAAGGATTGCCATGGAGTTGGTTCCACCTCACAGAGACCCTGTTTAAGGGCTTCTAATGACCAGCTAATGGGTTTGAACTGCCAGTGCTTATCCTACAGCACCAAGCTACTGAGACCAGAAAGAGTGATGGAGTTAGAATTCATATTCTCGTCACTATTGTCACACTAGCTACTCCTTGGAAACACTATACAGGGTTGCTCCCTGTGAGTCTAAACTAACTCCATGGCACTTAACAATAACAGAAACAAAGGAGAGTGGGTGTGGACAGTATAAAAAGGATTGTAAAAGACTTTTTTCACTCCCAGTCACCAGTGTTGACAATTCTCTTGATTAAAATGTAGTTAGTCTGATTAATTTTCTACTTGTCTCGGAAAAATTAGGAAATGTTTACTGCTTGGTATTAAGCTTTGATTCACAGAAGCTCATACACATTCTAGAAGTTTTGAGGATTTAAAAGTAGAATAATACTATTGGTATGACTTTTCAAAATTTTGTGACATCTTAATGACCATTTTACAAAACCTTAGAGGAAAAAATTAATAACATCATTTAAATACATTCGTTTTCTAAAGTATATTTATAATTCCCACAGTATCCAATTAGTGCCTAAAATATAGTTGATTATAAATGTATTTTGAAACAATAACTAAAGACAAAATTCTCAATCCTGAAAAAAAAAATTTGTGTCAAGGAAAAAAAGCACAGTATGACAAGGAATTCCAAGCAAAATGCTCAGTGAATCTTCAAAAATATTTTAAATGAACTTTCCCAGGGAACACAATTAATTTCATTTTTTTTCTTTAGACAGATAACAAACATAATCTAAAGATCTACTTATCTAAATCGCTTATATAAGCTTTTGGAATATAGTTAAGACATGTTCGATGAAACTTAACAATAATTGCACAATCACAAAGTATTACATTTTTATACTCAACAGGGCTAGAATCTGTAAGTTACCCAGCAAGAGTAAAGAGAAATCCTCTGTTTATTAAGAAAAACTCATAAAGAATATTTTAGTTATCTATAGACGCATAATTATATTTTTAAAATGAACAAAAGAAAAGTCTACTAAAATATATTATTTATAAATAAGAAAGCAAATTAGGTCTTATTCATGTTTCTCCAAATAACCATAATTATTTTCAAAGTGATAACAATATAAAAGTTACCAATCTTATCTGTTTGACCTAAGAGGATTAAGAATTCTCTCTTTTTAAAATGTCAACAAGTGATTTTGCTCTAATGGAAGGATGGACAAGTATGAAATGAAAGACTATGAAACCCAATCACATTTAATCATTGTTATGCTTGTTAGTCTTTATTAAAACAAAACAAAACAAAAAATCAAAATTTCAGACTTTCAGACACTGAATTACATGATATGTACAAGAATATACAAAAGTAGAAGGAGAAAAGGTAAATATCTACTACATTAGCACAGCAGGAATTCCGACTGGTTATTCTATCTCAAATTCAAATGTTCACATCCAAGACGCCACAGAGGTAGCTTCCTTTTGTACCTAAAGTGAAAAGAAATGCATGTAAGAGAAAATAATAATATATGGTTCATTTGTGAATTGTCTAATAGCTCTGGTAGTGGTGGTTGTGTGCAACTGAGTTGTTTTTGACTCATAAAGACCCTGTACGTTTTGTCTTTATGGGAACAAAAAGCTCCTCTTTTTTTTCTTTTTTCCCAGCAGAGACACTGGTAGACAAACTGCTGACCTGTGGTTAGCAGCACAACATGTAACCCACTACACCACCTGAGCGCCTTTCTAGCAGCTCTAGGATATTAAGATTCTAACCTGAGACATATATATTGTATGCCCAAAGAAATTAGCTGACATATGCAGCAGATAATATCTATATTTTAAAAGATGAGTAAACGACAAGGTTTAGTGACCAGTCTTATAAAATCTCTGGGGGAGCTAGAGGTTTCCTGGTATTAATTCCTATGTAGATTGAAAATAAAAAGTAACTTCTATTCTGTTTTAATATATAGTGGGGCACTCTGTAGGATCAACACTGTACTGTGACCCACAAGGTTGGCAGTTCAAACCCACCAGCTGCTCTTTGTAAACTTAATACAGGGTCATTATGAGTCGGAACCAACTCAACAGCACTTCACAACAACAAAAATTACTGTAACTTGAAAGTTGGTAATTTATAGGCAACAAGTATGAGAATAATAATAAAAACAGTAAAAATGAGTGGCTTAAGCCTTTATTTAAATTGTGGAATCTGGAAGATTAAACATAATGCTACTATTTTCTCACACAGATTCATTTGTGCCCTGTGTTCATATAAAGTCCACAGCTTAAAAAGATACTCAGTCTCTGACTTAACAGGATAGCCTGAAGAGTTTGGTCCACTCTACTGCTAGGACTTCCTCTTCCTCTGGAGAGACTGTCACACATGTAGTGTCTCTATCTACTTGTTAGGAAGGGATGAGGTCACTGAAGAAATTAGTCATCTCTTGCCCCATCCCCAGCACGTGTGTAGACAGGCTGAATAAAGAAACTACAAAGAGCTGTTTACTTAGGTTGTTCATTTTTAAAAGGATCACAGTCATAGCGTTTCCTTAATTTTTGTGTTCCTAATTAAAATAAGTAGCAACATACCATTAAAACAATAAAGGATAAAATTACTGTCTTTCAGTTACCTTACTGAGCTCCGGAAACAGTTCCTGTATCACAATGTCCAATAATACGTAAGTCAGCTAAAGAATCCCCCAAAAAAAGAAAAAAAAGTTTTAAGGCATTAGACAAAATAACGAAATATGATTAAGAAAAAATTCAGAATAGTAGGTACATCTAAATGGAAAGGCAGAGAATAGAATTCACAGCAGACTATAAAATAAATACCAAAGCAGCTTCACTTCTACTTCATATTAAGTAGAAAATGCTCTGCTTCTTAATATGGGTGAGAGCTACCCATGTGTTCACATGTTGTTGTTGCTGTTGTTAAGTACTGTGGAGTCATGTAGAATTCTATTATTATGCCTCATAACTCATTACATGCTAAATATTTTTATAAAAAATATATTTAAAAAAAAAGCAGAATGCAAAACTATATTTCTTAAGATCTCAATACACGGTGGTGGTGGCTGTGTGTCACTGGGTCAGTTCCAACAACTGAGACAATTCCTTGTATCGGTTTTCTGAGGCTGGGAATCCTTATGGGCACAGAAACTCTCATCTCTCTCCCTAGGAGCGACTGGTAGATTGGAACTACTGACCCACTATATTACCACAGTTCCTTCATTAGAATATTACAAATTGGGCTGCTAACCTCAGGGTCAGCAGTTTGAAACTACCAGGTGTTCCATGGGAGAAAGATAGAGGCTTTCTGCTCCTGTAAAGACTAATAGCCTTGGAAACCCTGCACACAGTCGCTATGAGTCCAAACCGACTCCACGGCACATAACCACCACCACCATAAATATTAAAATGATAACTGTGGTTATTCTATGTTACCTGAATGATAAAATTACTGATTTTCATCCACCTCTACTTTTTTTCATTAATTGTATATTTCAAATTTTCTACATGAGGAGTATACAGCAACTCCTCACTTATCGACATGGTTAGGTTCCAATGACAAATTGTTGTGTGAATATACGAGAACATTCTCCCTGCAGACATGACTTTGATGATGCCCAGGTGGAAGTGGCAGATAGGCCATAGCTAGTCTGCTTCAAGCAGCAGTTTCCACCCTACCCCAACTCCTACATCCTGGGCTCTTCTTCCAGTAACCATTTCCTTGTCTGTCCTTCTGGGGCCTCTTCCCCTCCAGGTATGTTTCCTGGGCAACCCAAACCACCTGTCCCTCTCAGGCCACTAAGGTCTCACAAGGCTGGTCCTCTCAAGCTCTAGTCTCTCCCAGTGCAGAGGCAACTCCCGGGACTATTGCCTCGTGGTTAAGGTGCCTACTGCTCCCCAATACTCTGTTCTCTAGAGCTTTTGAGTGCCTCTCCATGCTACTAAAAGCCCTCTCCAAATTTAAAAAGTTGCTATGGCTGCTACAACAGCCAGCATGGTCACCCCTCTTCCATTTCCTGCACCCTGGTGTGGGTCTCCCCAACACTGGGACCCCAGCCCCTTCTCCTACACTCCAGTTTACCCCTCTGATTAAACTGTCTACAGTCAGCAGGCACCTCACCTCTAGGCAGCTACATCAGAAGCCCCACACCACTTCCAGCCTGGGCTCTTGCACCCCAGGCCCACCTTGTCCTCCTCCTGCATGGTTGGACCTACCCCACTGTGCTCCTCCATGCTGAGCTTCAGCCCACGGAACTGCTCTGGACCCCAACTGAGAATCCCAACTTACTGCAGTTGTTGCTCTAGCAAATCGAGACTGCGTCCACTGTGCAGTTGCTGAGAACTCTGCCAGGGGTCCTTAGCCTGTCTGGTTCAGAGCACTCACTTGTTCCGCTGAAGGCACAATGACCCACCTCTCCAAATGGTGCCGCCCTCAGCACCCACTCACACTGCCCTGGATCCTTCTGCTTTGTCACTTGGGGGAGCAAAGTTGGACTCCCTTATGCATTACCTCCTGCCCTCGCCTCTGGGCACTGACATTAGCCTCTGGATAGATTTTTAACTTGTTGCCAATGCAAAATGTCCCATAGTGATAAAGTTCTTAAATGAGGAGTAGATATACAAGAAAGAGTCAAAAAATATCCACACTCTGATATATTGTCATCCGCCCACATCCACCACTGATGACAAACTCGAGCATGCATTTGAAATGCTTCTGTCGAATAGATGAGTGACAGTAGATTAAGTGGCAAATCATTTGCAAACCAGCCATGATTCTGGCTAGGAAATAATCCTAGACTTGGGTTTCAAAAGTTTGTGCAAGATGGGTACAGAAAAAACTCACAGAAGACCAAAACCAGACACATTTGGACATCTGCCAACAAAATTTGGACTAATATGCAAAGGAAGGTTAAAGTTTATTTTTAAAAAAAACAAAACACTACTGGTGATGAAACATGAATTCATCACTATGAATCTAAGCGTAAACAGCTGAGTATGGATTGGAAACATCCTCAGTCACTGACTAAGAAAAAGTTCCAAAGTCAATCAGCTGGAAAATGGATGCTTACAGTTTTCTGGGATCCTCAAGTGCCAGTATTGGAACATTATCAGGAAAAATGTCCAACAATCAACAGTGCTCATTACAGTGAGATGGTCACTGAAGAGCTGAAGACTAAACTTCAGATGAAATGCTGAGGACTGCAAGATTCCAAGGGCCTTGTAATCTTGCATGACAGTGCAAGTGTGCATACCTCCGCCCACACTTTGACATTCTCCAAAAACTTCATTTTGAGGCATTAAAGATATAGTCCTGATCTTGCTCCATCTGATTTTCACATATTTGGTCCCCTAAAAGCACCCCTTTGAAGATAATAATTCACCTCAGATGAAGAAGTGAAGACAGTAGTGCATTTGTAGCTCTCAGCCTAGTCTAAAACATTTTTTTAATAAGGGAATATGAACGCTTGTTGACAGATGGACAAAGTGTCAAAAAATGATGTATTTGTCTCTACTAAAAGTTGGTTAAAATAAATTTTACAGTCAGAATGCAGATAATTTTTGACTCACACTTTAATATTTATTTTAAATCAAAATAATTCATGTCACATAGTAAAAAGAGTAACATATAAAACACATTTCTATCAGAATGTTTGAGTTACACTATGCTTATTTAGTAATAATAATATACCGGACACCCTACTATGTTAAGTCACACAATCTAGTCAATACTAAGTTACTGACTTAGATGAATTTTACCTGCTTGTTGAGTACTGGCTGCTGTAAGCCATCAAATAGAAGTCGGATGCTTTCATACTTGGCTTCTTTACCAATACACTTGACTATCAGATCTAAAAAAAATGTCACATGTAAAACAAATTTATATTGTAAGATGAATCATCATTAAGTGGATAATAAAGCAAAATCCCCACCATTTCCCAGATATTTTGCAAAAACTATAAATCAGCAAGTCTTAAATCAGTGTTCCTAGAAGATGCTCTTGAAAAAAAGAATTCTATATTCAAAGTGAGAAACAACAGCATCGGAGAGTCTTAATGAACATCGCATACCACAAATTCTGAGAAAATGCTGTAATAAAAAATATATATATTACTAAGTGATACAAAGGTAGTTAGAAAGTAATACATATTTTATTATTCTAATAAGGTAAAACAAAACCCTGAAATGAAGAATGTACATTTGTACAGATCCAAACGTACATACAGATATGCCTGCAAAGATTCACATGAAACTGGAACATGTGGCCACTTCTGTGTATTTGGGTGTAGACGGCTTCTACTTTTTATTCTATATATTTACATGGTATTTGAATATTTTAATATTAAAAAAGCAAAGAAGCTGATGTAATTTTTCAATCTAGTTTTACTTCAATAAATGGGACCACTTTTAAAATGTATTTCTATACTTTCTGCGCAATCACTGTTAACCATATTACTGAAGAATAATCTTGAGAAATGCTACAAGGGTTTAAATACTAATTTACAGTCCAAAGAGTTGAGATTCTTACTGGACTGACAGAGACTAGAAGAACCCCTGAATCTAATGCCCTCTGACACCCTTTTAACCTGGAACTGATGTCACTTCTAGAAGTCACCAGTCAGCCAAATAATAAGATTGTTGTTGTTAAGTGCCACTGAGTCAGTTCTGACTCACAGCGACACTGTATTGAGTTTCCAAATGGTGGGTTTGAACTGCTGACCCTGTGGTTTACAGCCCAGTGCTTATCCTACAGTACCACACCAGGAGTCCAAGTAATAGATTATCCTACAAATTAAACAGTAATATCCATGAAAACGTGCTCCTTTCTACAAACAACTATATGAGACTAAGCGATCAACATTTACACAAAAGCAAAGATCCTCATGCACCAATTTTGGAGTTGAGAGGTTTATTGGTAATATATATACATGTTGCTGTTGTTGTTGTTAAGTGCCATCAAGTTGGTTCCAATTTATAGCAACCCTATATAGGGTTTCCAAGGAGCAGCTGGTGAGTTTGAACTGTTGACCCTATGTTTCATACTGACCTTGCAGTCCAGTGCTTTATCTCAAAGCATCACACCAGGACTTCAATATATGTGTTATGTACACTTAAATAAAAAGGAGCATGGAAACTGGATAGATGGAAATGGGGCAAGCAGGGTAGAAAAGGTAAGAATGCTGACACATTACTGTGATTGTAACCAACGCCACAGAACTATCTGTATATGAATTGCTGAATGGGAATCTAATCTGTGTCGACTTCCACCAAAAACACACTAATATATACATTTACAGTTCATATTAATTTTTGACTGCATAGGTGTCATATATCATTCTTGTTACCAAAAAGGGTTAGTCCTTATTAAAATTTCTCTTCATCATTTACTACCAAGCAAAAAAATAGTGAAGTAAACAAGGTATTCAAAAATTTGTCATTTTCCCCCAACTGTAACCAAACTCTTAAGGTTTCACATGGAAAATTTGTACTTTATGTTTAGTACTATAAGTCTAATACTAATATGCAAAAGCCAAATTCCGTTTCCAAGATATGCTGCCTTTGTGACTCCTGAAATACTCCAAACTACAACAGAATTTCCCAATAGCATAAAGCATAATGGACAAATCTAAGTGATCCTTTCACAGCCTTGTGGCATCATTAACCAAGAGATAAAGAACAGAAGACAAGAGAAAGGAATCTGAGGCATACTCACTATCTAAATTACCAAACGAAACTTATTGCTGTCCAGTCATTCTGACTCACAGTGACTACTCCTGTAAGACAAAGTAGAACTGCTCCATAGGGTTTTTCAAAGTGTTGCATTCATGGTAAAAAAGAACATTTCAAAACTATCTTGAAATACAATGCTGCCCTTGGTAGGATAATATCCATATGCTTACAAGGAAGACCAGTTAATTATAACTAAGTTTACCAGTGTTGAAGAAACTAAAGAATTCTATCGGCTTCTTCAGTGTGAACTTGATCAAACATGCAAGCAAGATGCATTGGTAATTACTGGTGATTAAAATGCAAAAGTCAGAAACAAAGAGTAGGGAATGGTACTTGGAAAATATGGCCTTGGTGATAGAAATGATCCTGAAGATCATATAACAGAATTTTACAAGACACGCAACTTCTTTACTGCAAATACCTTTTTACAACTACATAAGTGGCAACTTATGTAGGAGTCCTGGTGTGGCACTGTGGGTTAATGAGCCAGTCTGCACAGCCATTTGAACTGCAAGGTCAGCAGTTCAAGCTCACCAGCTGCTCCTTGGAAACCCTATACAGGGTCATTATGGGTCGAAATCGACTCGATGGCACTTAACAACTTAACAACAAAGTGGCAACTAAAATGAGGACCTCACCAAATGGAATACACAAGAATCAAATAGGCAACAAATGTGGAATAAACCACCAATTTCATATGCAAGTTCAGGCTACAGTTAAAAAAAATTAAAACAAGTCCCCAAACACCAAAATGGATGCCAGAATAGAAACATGCTCTTAAGAGTAGAGTAGCTAAAGTGACTGGAAGAAATGATGAAGTAAAAAGGTCAAACAGAAAACTTCAAAGGGAAGCTCAAGAAGACACAGTGGTTAGCAGTTGAGTGCTGATCTACAACATCACACCAGGACTCCCAGATTCAGGGAAAGACTGATGCCAAGACACATGGAGCTATTCAAGGAATGGGAGAACTACAGGTGCTGAAAGGAGACAAGGACCTTTCTCCAGAGCCAGTGCTCTCAGTTCTGAATTCTAACCTCCTAAACTGTAAGAGAATACTGTTTGTTAAAGCCATCCACTTGTGGTATTTCTGCTATAGCTACCATAGATAACTAGGATAGCAGAGAATACCAGAAGAATAGATGGAAGTTGTCAGGGATTTTACTTGGATCCACAATTGATGCTCATGAAATCAGCAGTCAAGAAATCAAATGGCATATGGCATTATGCAAATCTGCTGTGCAAGAAGATATCCTTAAAATATTAAAGAGCCAAGATGTCACTTTGAGGACTAAGGGGCACCTGACCCAAATCAAGGTGTTTCAATAGCCTCATGTGCGTGTGAAAGCGCGACAATGAGTAAGGAAGACTGTGGAAGAATTGATGCCTTTAAATTATGGTGTTGGAGAAGAATAGTGAAAGTACCATGTCAGAAGAACAAACAAATCTGTTTCAGAAGTACAACCAGAACGCTTCTCAGAATTGAGGATGGTGAGACTGCCCGTGTACTTTGGACACGTTATCAGGAGGGACCAGTTCCTGAAAGGACATCATGCTTGATAAAGTAGAGGGTCAGTGAAACAGCGGAAGATCCCCAATAAGATGGATTGACACAGTGGCTGCAACAAAGGGTTCAAACCTAACGACGACTGGGAGGATGGCCAAGACCGAGTGGTGTTTTGTTCTGCTGTGCCTACTGCTGCTGGTTGCTGTGTGCCGTGGAGCCGGTTCCGACTCATAGCGACCCTGTACAGGGTTTCCGAGGCTGTAAATCTTCACGGGAGCAGAAAGCCTTATCTTTCTCCCGTGGAACAGCTGGTAGTTTCGAACTGCCGATCTTGAGGTTCACAGACCGATTTGTAACCAGAGCTCCTTTCTGCTGTGCCTTGGATTACTGTAACTGGAACCAACCTGCTAGCACCTAACAACAACAAGGATCTTTATAGATACCGATTGCCACATCTTTTATGTTGGTAGTGACCACTAGGTTTAAACTACCAATCTTTTGGTTAGCAATTAACCACTGTACTACCAAGGCTCCTACTAGCTAAGTTGCTGTGTGCTGCTGAGTCAGTTCAGACTCACGGCAATCCTATCTAGGATTTCTGAGGAGCAGTTGGTGGTTAGCAGTCCAGTGCTTAACCTACAGCACCACGCCAGAACACCACTAGCTAGCTAAGTTACTCCTTCCTAAACAGAAATCTTATAGTCGTTGTGATTGAAACACAAAGCTGTGAATGCCTCAGAAATATAATGCATTACTACAATTCACTTGTTTTCTGTGTGGTCCCTTACTATTACGATTGAGACTGTTGAAATACCATATATGTTACAAAACAGCTAAAAATATTTGACTTTATATATAGAAAAATTACTAAAAAATAGCTTATGTTCACTTTTACTTTCAAACCAGGGATTTAACAATAATTACCTTCACACAGACTACTGTCTTCAATGGATGAATCTGTGGCTAATTCTTAAATGTTAAAAAATTCTAGGTACATAGTTTCAGTGGACACCAATGTCAACTGGCATCACATAGTCCATAGAGACAATGCTCTACATCCTAATTTGTGATAAGTGACTGGGGTCTTAGAAGCTTATGGGTGGCCATCTAAGGTGCAGTTACTGTTATATCCCTGTCTGAAGTAAGAAGAGTGAGTAAAATTGAAGAAGGAACATGGAAACATTTAGTTCAGTGGACTGAAATACCATGCAAACATAAGTCTCTATAATCCTGAGATCAGAACTACATGATGCCTGACTACCATTATCAGTCCTCAAGGGACTGCATTAAGCAGTCTTGGATAGAGAGAGAAAATGTGGAACAAAACTCAAAATTATGAGAGACTAAGTTTACTGGTGGTACTCTCGAGACTATGACTCTTAGTCACCCTTCAGGTCTCTAACCAAACATACCTGTGGGTCAATTTTCTGCCAAACAACAGGCATGTTTGTTTATAAGGGGAACGATAACACTAGTGAGGTCTGCACACCTTAGAATAATCAACCAAGTGAGACCAAAAGGCAGCATTTACCCAAGGACAAGGTCCAGAAGGGTTAGGAACCAGGGAGGAAGTGGGATAAACGATGTTACACTGAGGGTATTGTAAACAATGAGACGAAAGGAAATGTATATGAACTGCTGAATGTAAGTAAGACCCATAATCTGCTCTGTAAACCTTCACCCAATTCATAATAGAATGTTAAAAAAGAAAAATCAAAAGAATTTTCTGTCTGGCGTTCTCTCTTAAGCCATCTTCTCTTATCACTGCATACCTTGTTTCTGGGCATGATTATCCAGTTGCACATGATTTCATCATCTCTATCCTGTACCACCTTTCCTCTAAGACTCAAACTTTGAGATCTAATTGCTTACTAGACATTTCCTCATAATTCATGGGCGCTCCTAATTTATAGCCACTTCACACTAAACTCAAAATCCTCTGCTTTGATGCCTTGACATTTTTCCTTGTAGTTTCTAGTTCAGTAAGAGGTTGCTATTGTTATGTGCCACTCAGTCAGTCCGACTTATAATGAACCTGTCTGACAGAGTTGAATTGTCCCATGGATTTCTTAGGGTGGGTTTTTTTATGAGGACAGATCATCAAATCTCTTCTCTCGTGGAGCCACTTATTCAGTTTGAATCACTGACCTATCAGTTAGCAGCAATGCTTAGTCATTGAACCAACAGGACATTTTTCACGTAACATCCCAAGTCTACTTCCTTTACAAGAGAAGGACCAGTATTTCTCCTCTGTGATACCTGTAAAGCTTAAACATGCCCTAGTATTATGTGTAAATTTTGTCTGCCTACCTGTCTTCCCTGCTAGACTGGGATACTCAGTACATTTTTATGTCCCTTGAGCTCTACAGAATACCTGGCACAGGGAAAGAGCAGTCATTTGGAAGGAATAATGAAGTCTGATCTTTCAGTTCTACACCAGTAGTGCAGCTCTCCTTATGGTATAATGGGCAGCAGGATTACAAGTGCCCCAGAGACGCCTCACACTTTGATCAGTCTGACTTTAAGTTACTGTTCAAACACTCTGGCTAGCATGTATGGAAAAACACCTTGTCTTGCAATTCTTAGTGCTAGTATCATAAAAAAAAAAGTATTATTTCACTTAAGAGTGAAATGATCCTTATGACTATTTTAAAAATGAAAACTTAGAATAAAAACTAGCTTCAGTGATTAATTTACACTGTGACCTCAAAGGAGTGTTATATTATATAAACGTAAGTTACTTCATGAATATTACACCTGGAATGTAATTCATCATTTCTTCAAAACTCTGCTTTGCTTGTTTTTGCTTGTCTTGGAGAGAGCGAGGTTGAGTATTTTCACAGAATACAGCATCTAAAAACGAGACAAAAGGAAATATCTGCTGAAATTTTCAACTATTTATACACAAAGTAGTTCCTCATAATAGAAATACTAATAAACCAAAGGGAGTGAGGAGAAGACTTTTTAGACTTTTAGATCCAGTTAAGATAATTAAAAGTGCTTATAACATGAATCAAACACATGAGAAAATACAAACCTCTGAGAAGTGTTATAAGTGAGACCAAACGGTGTTCCTGAAATAACTGTTCTAGTTTACACTGAAGAAAGTAGTCAGTGTACATTTCCAGGGTGTTTTTGAAGAGGATTCGAGTTCCCATTAGGAAATGATGAAGCCAGTCAGGAACTTGGAAAACCACTCGTCCTGAGAAGTATTACAAGAAATAGCTCATTTTTAAGATAATGTTTAACATTTCCCAATACAAAAACAGTCCCACAAATGACAATGGCCAGTATTTTATTTGTAAACACCAGTAATGTTAATATACTTAAGACCAACTGTATTAAATTCTTATAAAAGAAGTACCTTCAATTAAGGAAAAATGGTTTTGAAGGGGCAATACTCAAGAGCATCAATTTGCATTACAGAAGAAATACAACAGAAGACTGAAAAATGGGTTTTAACTGAAAACACGTAGATCTTACCTACATACATCAGGTAATCATAGACTCCTTCTACAGTCATCATTTCCATAAAATAATTCTGATTTTGCTTTCTCTCTGTAGTCTCAGCTCGGTTTGCATTATTTTTGAACAGGTCATTGAAAAGCTAAAGTAAAAGTTGAAATAATAATGAGACATACTTTATTACACCTACTGGTGAGAACCACGAAAGCGACTGTGAAAAAAAAGCAATTTAAACCTTGTCTAACCTAAACAGAATAACAGGTAGGTTAAGATCTGCTTCAAAAATTATACAAAAAATACATATTCTCTCAGAATAGTACTTAAAAGCATGCATTCATTTTACACAAGACACATAAGACACACTTTACACAAGACATGATCCATAAAGGAACTCTCCAGTTTTATTTGAACACCAAAACACGTATGTGAAAGTATCTTATTGCTGTTATTGTTAGGGGCTGTTGAGTTGGTTCTGATACATAGTGACCCTGTGCACAACAGAACAAACCACTTCCCAGTCCTGAAACACCCTTACACTTGTTATATTTAGGCCCACTGTTGGTGCTTCTGTGCCAATCCATCTCACTGGGGATCATCCACATTTTTGCTGACCCTTCACTTTATCAAGTATAATGTCCTTTTCCAGGGACTTACTCCTCTTGATAACATGTACAAAGAACGAGAGACACGTCTTGGCTCCCTCACCTCTATAAAACATTCTGGCTGTACTGGCAGTTTATGTGGTTCTTTCAGTATTTTTCTTCACCGTTGATTCTTTTCCAGTCTTCTTTATTCACTGCCCAACTTTTACATGCATATGAGGCTACTGAATATGTCATAATTTTGGTCAGGGGCATTTTAGTCCTCAAAGTGACATCTTTGCTCTTTAACACTTTAAAGAGATCTTTTGCAGCTTATTTGCCAAATGCTTTATGTCATTCAATTTCTTGATTGCTGCTTTCGGAGTATTGATTGTGAATCCAACAAAATGAAATCTTTGACAATTTCAATCTGTTCTCTGTTTATCATGTTATTTATTGGTCCAGTTGTAAGGATTTTTGTTTTCTTTATGTTGAGGTGCAATGCTTCATCAGTAAGTATTCTAAATTCTCTCAGAAGCAAAGGTGTGTCATCTGCATATTGCAAGTTGTTAATGACTCTTCCTCCCTACTTCATAGCCCTCTTTTGAATCCAGGTTGAACTTCTGGGAGCTCACCATGTACTGCTGCAACCATCTTTGGATTATCTTCAGTCAAACTGAACTTGTATGTGATATTAATGATACTGTTAGATGATTTCTACATTCTGCTGGATTACCTTTCTCTGAAATAGGTACAAACATGGATCTCTTCCAATCTGTTGGCTGGGTAGCTGTCTTCCAAATTTCTTGGCAAAGAAAAGTGAGAACCTCCAGCACTGTTTGCTGAAATATTTTAGTTGGTAGTCTATCAATTCCTGGTATTCCATCAATGCCTTCAGTGCAGCCTGGATTTCTTCTTTCAATACTGTTGGCTCTTGATCATATACTACCTCTTGACAAGGTATAATGACTATGTGTATTCCTTCCATCTTTTTTTTTTTTTTTTTTTTAAGTTTTTATTGTGAATTGAGTAAAAGTTTACAGGGCAGATCATCAGTTTTACTTTCAACAAATCATACACCTTGTTTCACTACAATGATTATAATACCCTCCATATAACATCAGTTAACAGTATTTCTCTATACTCATTTTAGTTCCTTTTTTTTTTTTTTTTAAACGCTCAGGCATATATAATAATTTACACTACCAAAGAACACATTCTGCAAGTCTGCCTCCTGGCCACCAGCTGTCAGCCCCTCTCTTCCCATGAATCTAGAGTCTTCAGCTGCTCCCTGTCTCCATGTCCCCATTTCTGGTGTCGCTGCTTCTCTGGATAAAGTCTCCCATTCTGCTTGTGTTCTTTTCCCTTGATGGTCCTTCCATCTTCTTTTGATGCTTCCTCCATCATTATTTTGCTCATAGAATCTTTCTATATTGCTTGGACTGAATTTTTTTCTTGAGTCATTTCAACTTGAGAAATGCTATGTTTTTCTCTTTTGGTTTCCTAACTCCAGATCTTTGCACATTTCACTGTAATACTATACTTTGTCTTTTTGAGCTGCACTTTGATATTTTCGGTTTAGCTCTTTTACTTCATTATTTCTTCCAATCGCTTTAGCTTCTCTATGCTCAAGAGCAAATTTCAGGGTCTCGTCTAACATCTATTTTTACTTTCTTTCTTTTATGTATTTTTAATGACCTTTTGTTTTTTTCATGTATTATGTTCTTGATGTCATCCCTCAACTCTCCTGGTCTTCAGTCATTAGTGTCTAATGTATCAAATCTCTTCTTGAGAAGGTCTCTAAATTTAGGTAGAATGTATTCCAGGTCTTTGGCTTGTGTGTGTTCTTGCTTTAATTTTCTCCAGCTTCAGACTGAATTTGCATATGAGCAATTGATGGTTTGTTCCACAGCCTGCCCTTGACATTGTTTTGGCTAATGATACTGATCCTCTCCATCATCTCTTACCAGAGATATACAAAATTTGATTCCTGTGCAGTCCATCTGGTGAGGTCCACATGTGTATAGTCACCTTTTATGATGTTGGAAAAGGTGTTTCCATTGAATAAGCTGTTGGTCTTGCAAAATTCTATCATGTGATCTTTAGTATTATTTTTATCACCAAGGCCATATTTTAAAACTACTGATCCCTCCTCTTTGTTTCTAACTTTCATATTCCAATTATCAATATATCTCGTAACTATCAATGCATCTTGATAGCATGTTTGATCAATTTCAGACTGAAGAAGTTGGAAGAATTCAATTTCATCATTGTTGGCTTTAGTGGTCAGTGCATACATTTGAATAATAGTGGTATTAACTGGTCTTCCTTATAGATATCATCCTATCACAAACAGCATTGCACTGCAAGAAATATCTTGAAATATACTCTTTTTGACAATGAACGCAATGCCATTTCTCTTCAATTTGTAGTTCCTTGCATAGTAAATCATGATTATCTAATTCAAAATGATTAACATCTATCTTTTTCAGCTCATTAATGCCTATAATATCAATCTTTATGTATTCCATTTCATTTTTATGACTTCCAATATTCCAAGATTCATACTTCATACAATTCGCATTCCAACTATTAATGAATGTTTGCAGCTGTTTCTCTACATTTTGAGTTGTGCCTCATCAGCAAATGAAGGTCCCAAAATTTTTGCTCCATCCATGTCATTAAGGTCAACTGTACTTTGAGGAGGCAGGTCTTGCCATTTGTATTTTGAATGCCTCCCAACCTGAGGAAGCTTATCTTCCAGCACTGTATCAGACAGTGCTTTCAAGTGGTCTGCCTCTCCTTCTTCCTAGTCTGTCTTAGTCTAGAAGCTCCGCTGAAACCTGTTCATCAAGGGTGCCAATGCCAGTATTTAAAGTATCAGTGGCAGAGTTTCTAGTCTCACAGTGACGCACAGGCCACCACAATATTACAAACTGATAGACAAATGGTGGGTAATTATCTTAATGGTAGTAAAATTTGAAATTATTATTTAAAAGTTATACATCACTATTTAGTTAATGGGTACTTATTAAAAGTGAAAATGAAGCTTAAAGTTTATTTGTTGTTAAGTGCTGTCGAATTGGTTCAAACTCAAAACAACTCTTTATAGGGCTTCCAAGGAACCAGCGGTAGGTTTGAACTGTTAGTCTTGTGATTAGCAGTCTAGTGCTTGACCTACAGCGCCATACCACGACTCCACATTATTTTTGTTGTTAAGTGCCGCTGAGTCAGTTCTGATCCATAGCAACCCTGTATAGGGCTTCTGAGAAGCGGCTGGTGAGCTTGAAATGCTGACCTCTGACCTTGTGGTTCAAACTGACAGTGTAGTCCAGCGCATTAACCCACATTATTAGTGCAAAAAGTCCTAATCCATGTAGGAAAAAAATGTTTTAAGCTAATTAAAATTAATCATGATGGAGTGAAATGAAATCACACCCCTAAGTACTCCTAAGTATGCAAATTCTATCAATCAAGTCTCAAATGTATACTGAGTACCTAATTTTAACAAAAATTTATTTATTCACAGATGGACTGAAAAAGTAAAAGTATGTAAGTACTTCCTTTGTGGTAGATTGTTGTTGTTGTATGCTATCAAGTCAGTTGAGACTCATAGCAACCCTGTATAGGATTTCTGAGAGCAGCTGGGGGGCTTGAACTGCTGACCTTGCAGTTAGCATTCCAGTACTTATCCTATAACACCATACCAGGGCTCATGTGGTAGATACTGTGCCAAAACCAGAGAATACAAAGATGGGTCACTGTTCTCCAAGAAGTTTAATGTTTAATAGAAATAAATGTAGTAAAACAGGTACTACAAGACATGTAAATACAGGGGAAGAGTGCTGTTGAATAAAAACATCAATGTACATAAAATTAACCATTTATGTTTAACAACAATAAACTTACAAGTGAAAAGAAAACTGTTAAAATTATTATTTATATGAATTCGGCAGGTTCTCTTGTGGAGGGCTGTACATTGACCACCCACAGCACCCCATGTTTGCAGTATGTTAACACTAACTGAGCTTCTTTATATTCCCCAGTTCACAGTACTCAACAGTAGGCACACAATGAAATGTTTGTTTAATAAGTAGATGAATAAAATATTTTGAAAGTCATTAAAATTAATCTTTGTATCCCCAGTTCAGAGAACTCAATTGTAGACACACAATAAAATACTTGTTTAATAAATGGATTACATATTTTATAAGCCATAAAAATTATCATTAAAAAGATAATACTGTAAATAAATATTACATTACAGCAATTAACATCTTACTGGAAGTTGGCAATTTACATCCTAAGAAAATTATTTTTTCAAAACTCCCAAATACACAAATGGTAATGATCTGTAAATACATTAAGCACAGGAAAGCAAAAGGCCCAAATAAGGAGACACAATACTTGCTCTGTACCCAAATTTCATATTAAAGAACATGGGTTTCAAATAACATTCAAGTCTCTAATCCTTACCCCTCTCCTGCCCTTTCCTTCCTTATAAAACTTCATCAACTATAGTTCATAAATTCAAGTTCAAATCTACTCAATTTATAAGTGGCAGCATCAATGGGCTCAAGCGTGGCAACAATAGTGAGGTTGGCCAAGATCGGGCAGTGTTTCGTTCTGCTGTGCATAAGGTCGCTTGAGTCAGTATCAACTGGATGGCACCTCACAACAACAACATTAATAAGTAGTAACCCACATTCATTAGCTATTTCATTAATAAAGGACTCTCCTTGTCATGGAAAGTAATCTTAGAACAACAACACTGAATGAAAATGTTGATGAAATGTAACTGTCATTGAGCAATCTGAGTGGAAACTGTCAAAGGAGAACCTAAGCATGCTGTGTAAACGCTGAACAAAAACACAATAAAACATGATTAAAAAACAAAGTAATCTCAAGTAGTATGAATTTAATTGAACACAACTGTAGCAGTACCTTCTTGTTATTTTCTGACGTAGGGCTGAGAATGGTTAGTTCTGGTCGACTTGGCTTAGCTTTTGGAGATTCACAAGAATTCATGAAATTCATGATGAAAGTCTCTAAGTGCTGACCTTTCTGTGGTGATACAAAAATCAACGCATGAGAATCCAAATGAAAATTATAATTTTTAGTAAATAATACATTATAATATATCAATAGTTCAATATTTACGACTATTTTATCATTAAGTATACATAAATGTTTATGACTAGTATAGTATATGACAGTTATTCACCTCTTTCATCAGTTTTCCAGGGACTGACTTTATAATTTTCCCTGCAATTAGAAGCAAAATATTAATTTCATGAAAGTATATCTATAATTTCTAATATGAATACTATACCAGATAATCTATTAAAAAGCCAAGAAAAAACAAAATATTTACAACTGACCATTCCACACTCAACAAAAACTCCAGTAAAGATGGTATTCTAAACTCTTCCTAGATGAAACGACATGCTGTTTGAAATTGACTTTAAAGTACTACAGTATATCTGGGTGGCAGGAAAAGGTCTAGCACAAACCAAATGCTGGTAATTGTTGAAGTAGAGTGATGGGTTCATTATAGTATTTCTTCTCCTTCGGTGGAAACAAGCAAGCAAGTATGTTTACCTAACTGAATCTCCTAAGTGTCATTTGGCACAACTGAATGTATAATTTTGGGAAATATGCATCAAATCCAAATGCTTATTTGTAATAATTAATTGATATGATTATTGAAATGTACTTATAATTATGTAAGATGTATTTAGAAATACAGATTTATGATCATATTATTTTTAACATTAAGAAGGCAAGAAAGAAGGAAAACAGAAAAATGGATGTCAAAAGAAACTCTGAAATTTGTTCTCCAGTGTAGAGAATCTAAAGCAAATGAAAGAAACAAGGAGGTAAGAGACCTAAACAGACAATTTAAAAGGGGAGCTAGAGCAAACAAAGTCAAATATTATAATGAAATGTGCAAAGACCTGGAGTTAGAAAACTAAACAGAAGGACACACTCAGCATTTCTCAAGCTGAGAAAACTGAAGAAAAAAGTCAAACCTTGATTAGTATTGAAGGATTCTATAGGCAAAATATTGAATGATGCAGAAAAAAATTTAAAAAATGATAGAAAGAGACACAGAGTCACTGTACCAAAGAAAGGATTGGTGTCCAACCATTTCATAGGGTAGCATAAAATCAAGAGACAATGGTACTGAAGCAGGAAGTCCAAGGTGTGCTGAAGGCACTGACAAAGAACAAGACTCTGGAAATTGATGGAACATAAGTTGAAATCTTTCAACAAACTAATGCACCACGATAGAGTTGAACATGATGGCACAAATGGAGTAAATAAAGCCTTCCGGACCTTCATTTGCTGATGGAACACAACTCAAAATTAAGAGAAACAGCTGTAAGGACCCATTATTAATTGCAATATTGAATGTATGAAGTATGAATCTAGGAAAATTGGAAGTTGTCAAAAATGAAATGGAACACAAAAATATCAATATTCTAGGCATCCGTGTGCTGAAATGGACTGCTATTGACCATTTTGAATCAGACAATCACATGGTTTACGATGCCAGGAATGCCAAACTGAAGAGGAATGGCGTCACATTCATCATCAAAAAGAATATATCAAGATCTGTCTTGAAATAGAAGGTTGTCTGTAATAAAGGCCTTCAACTGTGTGGATCATGACAAGCTATGGACAAAACTGTGGAGAATGGGTACTACAGAACACTTAATTGTGCTCACAAGGAAACTGTACATAGACCAAGAGGCAGTTGTTTAAACAGAAAAAGGTAATACCGAATGGTTTAAAACTAGGAAAGGCGTATGTCAGGGTTGTATTCTTTCACCATACTTATTCAACCTGTATGCTGAGCAAATAATCTGAGAAGCTGGGTTATATGCAGAAACGTATGGCATCAGGATTGGAGGAAGACTCATTAATAACCTGCGATAAGCAGATGATACAACCTTGCTTGCTGAAAGCTATTAAAATACTTACTGATGAAGATCAAAGGCCCTATGGCTTTTGGTATTGGTTGCACTTTAATGTAAAGAAAACAAAAATCTTCACTACTGGACCAATAAACAATATTCATATAAATGGAGAAAAGACTGAAGTTGTCAAAGACTTCATTTTCTCAGATCAATCATCAACACTCATGGAAGCAGCAGTCAAGAAATCAAACAACATATTGCATCAGGCAAATCTGCTGCACAAGACCTCTTTAATGTGTTCAAGAGCAAAAATGGCAGTTTGAGGACTAAGGCGCGTCTGAACCAAACCATGGCATGTTCAATAACCTTATATGCATGTGAATGTTGGACAGTGAAGAAGGAAAACCGTAGAGGAATTAATTGATGCATCTGAGTTATGGTGCTGGAAGAGAATATTAAAAGTAACATGGACTGCCAAAGTAACAAACCAATCTGTGTTAGAAGAAGTACAGCCAGAATATCCCTTGAAAGCCAGGATGGCCAGATTTCGTCTCTCCTACTTCAGAAATATTATCAGAGGGACCAGTCCCTGAAGAAGGATATCATGTTTGGTGAAGTGGAGGGTCAGAGAAAAAGAGGAAAAGACTGCCAATGAGATGACTCAACAGAGTGGCAGCAGCAATGGGCTCAAACACAGCAACAGTTGTGATGCTAGTTAGTGCAGGGCCAGGCAGTGTTTCGTTCTTGAGTACATAGGGTCATTATGAGTGGGTACCGACTTGGTGGCACCTACAACAACAACAAATTGAAATCTTTCCACAAACTAATGCAACATTGGAGACACCCACTCATGTAAGCCAAGAAATTTGGCAGACAGCTACCAGGCCAACTGATTGGAAGAGATCCATATTTGTGACCATTCTAAAGAGTGGTGATCCAATGGAATGTGGAAATCATTGGACAATATCATTAATATCACATACAAGTAAAATTTTGCTAAAGACAATTTTTAAAAGGCTACAACAGTACACTGACAGGCAACTGTGAAAGGTTCAAGCCAAATTCAGACTAGGACATGGAAATAGTGTATCACCATTGATGTCTGATGGATCTTGGATAAAAGCAGAATATACCAGAAAGATATTTTCCAATGCTTTACTGACTACCCAAGGCTTGTGACTATGTAGATCATGACAAGCTATGGATAACATTGAAAAGGATGGGTATTCCAGAATACTTAATTATGTTCATGAGGAACCAGAACATAGACCAAGAGGCAGTTGTTCAAACACAAGGGGATAATGAATGGTTTAAAATCAGAAAAGGTGTGCACTAGGGTTATATTCTCTCATCATATCTATTCAATCTGTATGCTGAACAAATAATCTGAGAAGCAAGATTATACGAAGAACATGGCAACAGGATTGTACTAAGATTTATGAACAACCTATGATGCACAGATGATACAACCTTGTTTTCTAAAAGCAAAGAGGACTTAAAATACAGATGAAGACCAAAGACTCCTCAGAATGGGTTGTACCTCAATGTAAAGGAAACAAAGATCCTCACAGCTATACAAATAAATAACATTATGATAAATGGAGAAAGGATTGAAGTTATCAAAGACTTAATCTTGCGTGGTTTCACTAGTAACACTCACGGAAGCAGCTTTTAAGAAATCAACCTATGTATTGCATTAGGCAAACCTGCTACACAAGACCTCTTTCAAATGTTTAAGAACAAAGATACTAGTTTGAGGACTAAGGTATACTTGACCCAAATGATGGTATTTTTCAATAATCTCATATGTATGTGAAAGCTGGACAGTGAATAAGGAAGACCACAGAAGAACTGATGCATTTGAGTTAACATATTAGAGAAGAAAAGTACCATGGACTGTCAGAAATACAAACAAATCTATGTCAGAAGTACAGCCAGAATGCTTCTTAGAAGCCAGGATGGCAAGACTTTTTATCTCTTATACTTCGGACATATTATCAGGAGGGGCGAGTCCCTGGAGAAGACACTATGTTCAGTAAAGTGGAGGGTCAGTGAAAAAGAGGAAGACCCCCCAACAAGATGGCATAGCACAGTGACAATAGCAATGGGCACAAGGGTAACAAAGATTGTGAGAATGGCACAGGACCAGGCAGTGTTCCCTTCTGTTGTGCACAGGGTCTCTATGAGTGGCAACTTACTCAATGGCCCCTAACAATAATAACATTCAAATTTTTCCAGTTAATATTAGTTTGGTATGTTTTTGAACACATATAAGGGAGATTTTGTTGTACATATTTTTATGTCTTGCTTCTTTCATTCAGCATTTTTTTTAAGGTTTATCCACACTGTTGCAAGTTGTTTTGCTAGCTGCCTTATAGTTATTGCAATGTATTAGCTACAACTTAATCATTTTCATTGCTATATATACAATGTTATGACTATAACCATAATTTATCTTCCTATTCTATTATTGATGAACATTTGTACTGCTTCCAGTTTGAGCTACTACAAACAAATCTGCTAAGATACTGAGTATATATCTCAGAAAGGAACTCTGAGGTCATTCTTAAAACAAAAATGGGTTTTCAAGTGATTTTACAATTTATATTCCTTGTAACAGCATATAGGGAGCACAGTGGTGCTATAGAATAAGCACGGGACTGAAAATCACAAAGTTGGTGATTTGAGCCACCAGCTGCTCTCTGGTTTGAGCCTACCAGCTGTTCCTGCAAATACTGACAGCCTCTGAAACCCTATACAGGGTTTGCTATGAGTAAGAACAAATTCAACGACACGTAACTACAATAGCATATTAGAGTTCCTGTTGTTCCATATTTGCACCAACACTTGGCATGAGCTACTTTACTGAAAGCCCTTTTTACTTTCACAATCTGGAGTTATCGCAATGATTTTCCTTTGTATTTCCCTGATTATCAGCAGTATTAGTTAGCCACATTTTCATATATCTGTAGGTCATTTATATTCCTTTTGTGACGTGTCTTTTCAAGTTTTCTACCCATTTTTATTGCATTGTCTTCTTAGTGAATTGTATGAATTTTTTACATACTTTTTACATCCTTTCCCATTCTGTAGCTATCTTTAGTGTTCTTTATGGGTCTTTTTTTTATGAACTAGCTTTCACTTTTAGCAAAGTTAATATACATATTTTCTTTTCTTATTGGTTCTTAGAAAGTATTTCTGTTTTATGAAGGTGATGATAGTTTGTATCCTGGTTTTTGCTTCACTGTGTGTCCATGTTGTCATCTCGATGCAAAAATGATATTTAGATGACATTGGCTTTATTTTCATATTAATATTTTGATAAAAAACATTTGAAAACATACTGAAAAAATAAATTATGCCTAGTAGGCAAACAACAAAAAGATTAAATAGAAATCTTCCATTACTCTAAGATCATGAAGCTAGTCTCTTAAAATCGTCTTAATAAAATTTTAGGTTGTTGTTAAGTGCCATCTAGTCAGTTTCAACTCATAAAGATCCTGTATAGGTTTTCCAAAGAGTGGCTGGTGGGTTTGAACTGCTGACTTTGAGGTTACCAGTCTAATGCTATAGAGCCACAGTGGAAATCCTTAAATCTTTACAGGTTTCCTACATGGAATTTAATTTTTTTGGTATAAGCTGAAAAACTCCTACTGCTTACTTAGTAACATGGTTAGGTTCCAAAAGCCAGGTTGCTCAGTTGAGAGAGAGCCCTACCCTCTCTTTGGTGATAATGCTGCCCGTCCCACTACACATTGCTCACCACCCAAGAGGGAGCACCCAGGTACATCTCGGGATGTGTGTGGCACAGCAGGCCACATTTCTCTGCCACTGTGGAGTCCATGGAGGTTAACAGGCAGTGGTGGTAGCTGCAGGTATCTATCACCTTGGAAGCAGCAGAAACCCACCAGCAACTGGCCTCATTCCAGGTGTCTCCACCTTCCCACTCTTCTGGCCTAAGACAAGCCTAGGCGGTTAGGTGAGGCCTGACTACATGGGCCATCCAGAGGCTACAGAGGTAACAGAGGCCTCTTTAGAAGAAGTGACTTCCAAGCTGCATACTCAACTCCTGTGTCCCTGGCTCCCACTGCCTCCTCAGGGTTTTATGTGTCACCTGCCTGTAGCATGCTCCTCTACCTGACCTGGGAAATGTGACCTGCTGATGTGAGTAATGTAAACTACGGATGTGGCCCTGCCCTCTCACAAATCCTGCCTCTGATGCAACATAGGTCTGGCTCCTCCACTTGACCGAGTGATATGAGCAGAATTGCCAGCAGCTCAAGAAGCCTGGCTTCCTCTCACAAACTGAAGGTGCTACAAAGCCTCATTCTTTCTTACAAACTTCCCCTTCTCTTACACTCCCTCTTACCCTGGCTTGTTAATGTGCAAGATAGACAGATGTTTTTCTGTTCCCCTAAATGCTAAATTTTGGATAATAAATTAATAAATGAAGACAGTTAATAAATGAAGAGTAGGTATGTTGTTGGTATTATTGTTGTTAGCTGCCATTGAGTTGGTACTGACTCATAGCGATCCAGTGTACAACAGAATGAAACACTGCCCAGTCCTGGACCAACCTCACAATTGTACACCTGAGTCTATCACTGCCACCACTGTGCCAATCCACCTCATTGGGGGGGTCTTCCTATTTTTCTCTGACCCTCCACTTTACCAAACATGATATCCTTCTCCAATGATTGGTCCCTCCTGATAATATGTACAAAGTATTAGAGATGAAGTCTCGCCATCCTGGCTTCCAAGGAGCACTCTGGCTGTACTTCTTCCAACACAGATCTATTTGGGTTTTTTTGGCAGTCCATGGTACTTTCAATATTCCCCTCAATCAACACTATATATCAAATGCATCAATTCTTCTATGATCTTCCTTATTCACTGTCCAACTTTCACATGCATATGAGGTTACTGAAAATACCATGGCTTGGGTCAGGCACACCTTAATCCTCAAACTGACATCTTTCTCTTCACTTTATAGAGGTCTTGTGCAGCCGATTTGTCCAAATGCAATAGTCATTTTATTTCTTGACTGCTGCTTCCATGAGTGCTGATGGTTGATCTGAGCAAAATGAAGTCTTTGACAACTTCAAACTTTTCTCCATTTATATGGATCTTATTTTCCGGTCCAGTGGTAAGTACTTTTGTTTTCTTTACATTGAAATTCAATCCATATAGAAGGCTGTGGTCTTTGATCTTCATCACTAAGTATTTTAAGTACTCTTTACTTTCAGCAAGCATGGCTGTACCATCTGCATATCGAAGGTTGTTAAATGAGTCTTCCTCTAATCCTGATGCCACATTTTTCTTCACATAAACCAGCTTCTCGGATTATTTGCTCAGCATAGAGACTGAGTAAGTATGGTTAAAGAATACAACCCTGGCACACACCTTTCCTAAGTTTAAACCATTCAGTCTTCTGAATGTTCTGTTTGAACAACTGTCACTTGGTTTATGTGCAGGTTCTTATGAGCACAATTAAGTGTTCCAGAATACTCATACGTCTCAATGTTGTCTTTAGTTTGCCATGATCCACAAAATCAAAAGCCTCTGCATAGTCAATTAAGCACAGGTAAACATCTTTCTGGTATTCTGTTTTCAGTCAAAATCCAGCTGACGTCAGCAATGATATCCCTCATTCCATACCCTCTTCTGAATCCAGCTTGAATCTCTGTAAGTTTTCTGTCAATGTTGGCTGCAGCAGTTTTTGCATTAAAACTTTACTCGTATGGGATATCCATGATGTTTGATGATTTCTGTATTCTGTTGAATGACCTCTCTTTTAAAATTCTTGACATAGATAACTGAGTGCCCCAGTGTCACATCAGTTTGTTGAAAGATTTTAATTTGTATTCCATCAATTCTGGCACCTTGTTATTTGCCAATACCTTCAATGCATCTTGGACTTCTTCCTTTAGGATCACTAGGTCTTGATCATATGCTACCTCTTGAAATGGCTGAACACTGACCATTTCTCTTTGATACAGTGACTCTGTGTATTCCTTCCATCTTCTTTTGATGCTTTCTGCATCATTCAATATTTTGCCCAGAGAATCTTTCAATACTAGAAGTCAAGGTTGATATTTTTCCTTCATTTCCCTCAGCTTGACAAATGTTGAATGGATTCTTCCCTTTTGGTTTTCTAACTCCAGGTTTTTGCACATTTTGCTAAAATATTTGACTTCGTCTTCTTGAGCTGACCTTTGAAATTTTCTGTTCATCTCTTGTGTCTCCTCACTTCTTCCATTTGCTTTAACATCACTATGCTGGAGAGCACATTTCAAAGTCTCTTCTGACATCCATTTTGGTCTCTTCCTTCTTTCTTGTCTTCTTAATGACCTTTTGCTTTCATTCTGTATGATGTTCTTGATGTCACCACACAACTCTTTTGGTCTTCGTCCTTTAGAGTCTAAATCTGTTCTTCAGAGGACCTATAAATTCAGGTGGGATATATTAAAGGTCATATTTTGGCTCTCATAAACATGTTTTAATTCAGCTTCAGCCTGAATTTGTATATGAGAAACTGATGGTCTGTTCTTCAGTCTGTCCCTCATCTTATTTTGGCTGGTGACACGGAGCTTTTCTACCGTCTCTTTACAGAGATTTGATTTCTGTATATTCCATCTGGTGAGGTCCATGTGTATACCCGTCTTTTATGATGTTTTAGAAAGGGTATTTGCAATGAAGAAGTCAATGGTCTTGCAAAAGTCTATCATTGAATATCCAGCATTGTTTCTATCACTACAGCCATGTTTTCCAACCACTGATTCTTCCTCTTTGTTTCCAACCTTTGCATTCCAGTCACCAAAAATATCAATACATTTTGGTTGTATGTTTGATCAATTTCAGTCTGAAGAAGTTGGTAGATTTCTATTATTTCATCATCACTAGATATAGTGATTGGTGTTTACATATGAATTATAGTCGTATTAACTGATCTTCCTTGTCGGCGTATGGATATTATCCTATCATAGACAGCATTGTACTTTAGGACTGATCTTCCTTGTAGGTGTATGGATATTATCCTATCATAGACAGCGTTGTACTTTAGGACTGATCTTCCTTGTAGGTGTATGGATATTGTCCTATCATAGACAGCGTTGTACTTTAGGACAGATCTTGGTATGTTCTTTTTGATGATGAATGAGCCACCATTCCTCTTCAATTTGCCATTGCAAGCATAGTAACTCATGTGATTGCCAGATTCAAAATTGCCAATACCAGTTCATTTCAGCTCAACTCCTAGATATTGATGTTTTTGTGTTCCATTTCATTTTTAACAATTTCTAATTTTCCTAGATTCAGACTTCATACATTCCAAGTTCTGATTATTAATGGGCGTTTACAGCTGTTTCTGTTCATTTTGAGTTGTGCCCCATCAGCAAATGAAGATCTCAAGGACTTTACTGCATTCGTGTCATCATGGTCAACCCTACTTTGAGGAGGCAGTTCATCCCCAGTAGCATTTTGAGTGACTTCCAACCAGAGGGTCTCATATTCTAGCACCACATCTGACAATATTCTGGTGTTTTTCATCATGTTTCAGTATTCAATAATCTGGAGCTGACAGTGTTCCACTGCCATTCATAACATTCTCAGTGGCTAAATATATGGAAGTAGTTTGTCTCTCCTTTCTCCTAATCTGTCTTCATCTGTAAGCTGAGATGAAACCTGTCTACTGTGGATGACCCTGATGGTAGTTAAGAAAACCGTGGCATGGCTTCCAGAATCACAGCAACACACAAGCCACCACAGTACGACAAACTGATAGACTAGGGGTGGAAAGTAGGTATATATACACCCGAGTGTCCCAGCAGCCTTTCTTGAAAATTCCGTTCCTTCCTAATTCTTCTGTAGTGACAAATCTCACAAATCACAGCTGTATATGTCTATTTTGGTGCTCTGTGCTTTGCTCCATGGCTTTATTAATTAATATAAAAAGAGCCCTGGTTAAATTTTTGGCTAGTAACTAAAAGTTAGGTAGCTCCTTCCCAGCGATTCCATTTGAGAAAGACTTGGAGATCTGCTTGCCTAAAAATGACAGACATGAGACCCTATAAGGAGCTGTTCTACTCTAGCTACATGAGCTAGAATGAACCTAACAGCATTAATCAATAGCGTTTTATAAGTCAAGACATATAATAGTTATCCAAGCTTCTTCCTCTACAGTGTTTTGGCAATTTGGTCCTATGCATGTTCATATAAATCATACATTCAGTTTGTCAAGTTGTTCATACACACACACACACACACACACACACACTCACATACTCGTTTGGGTTTTTTTTGCTTGCTATCAAATTTATTTGAGTGATTTTTCTTCTGCCATTTTTCATAAATGTGCCTAAAGATCTGAATTTAAAAAGCAACAGAAACCTCTTGGGAAAACGCATGCAAGAGCAGGGCTTGTCCACACGCCTGGAGTCCTGAAATAGCTGTTCACCCTGTTTTCCCTAATCTTGACTTGTTAGTAGGAGCAGCTCTCACATTGGGGTTTTTCCCATCCCCTGTCCCAAACCTCTGACTCTGCTCACTTCTCTTAACTCCTTCTTTTCCCTCAGTAAAGCACAAAACCTGGCAGCTACCATGGAGAACTTGTTTGCCTCCACAACTGTCTCTCACCCTAAATGCTTCCCAGGCTGAATTATTAATGGAAAGCACAGGAGAGAGGGCGGTGTGGTGAGATCAAGAGTTGGCCCCTGGGTAAGCACATTCTTAGAAAAACTGAGTGTGTGGTTGGCTCCTGGGTCACATCAGTTTCTAGCCTGCCACACGAAGGTCCTGCTTGACTTGAGAAAAGAATTCTGTTGGGAATGATTCATCAGCTGCACCTTCTTCCCTCAACAGCACCCACATTTCAGCCCAGGCAGCTGGCTGTTCAACCAATTTCACCGCCTCTCTAGAGTCCACTACCAATTTTCTACCTTAGACGATTCCTGTAGCTGTGACTCGTCTTTCTGCCTCACCTCTAGTTCCATATTCTGCTTCAGCCTGCAAGGGCTCCAGGCCCCTGCCATCCTTTTCATTAGCCCCTGAAATTCAGCTTGGAATCCAGATGATGAGAAGTAGTAGACAACGGGGTCAATGCAGGAGTTCAAGGAGCTGAGGAGCAACACAAAACCTCTCCATTCCGGGCTTTTACCCTGGACAAAGCCCACTACATGAGACACATTGTAGGGCCCGAAGCAGACAAGGAAGTTGAGCAGTGTGGCTGTCACAAGGCCTGCTCCCTCCTCCACCAGTGATGACTGGAGCTTCTGCTGAGGATCCACAGCAGGCGACTATAGCAGTAAATGGTGATGAGCAGAGGCACGGCAAAAAGGACCACAGCCATCTCCAGTCGGACAGGCAAGAGAACCTTCAGCTGGGACTCCTTGTACTCCAGGTAGCAAGTTGCATTGCCATGTGAGTTCTCTTTGAAGTCCCCAGATAATTCAGTGACATAGACCACACTTCAGTGACCAGCAGCCAAGAACCAGCAGATCCCACTGATTAGACTGGCCTGTCTTAGCCTTGGCCAGCTCTTGTACCATAGAGGGTAAGCTACACCCAGGAAGCGCTCAATGCTCACAGCTGCCAGGAAGTGGGAGGCGAGGTAGATGGCGGTGAAGAAGAGGAATCTGGAGAGAGGACAGAGCATGAAAGGCAGGGGCCAGCACATGCCGTTGGCAGCCTCCACCATACGGAATGGCAGAAAGAGCAGCAGAAGAAGGTCCGAGAGGGTCAGGTTGAGCAAGAACACATCTACAGCTACCAGGTGATGCCGCAGCTTGTCCACAAAGATCACAAGGGCCATCAGGTTGAGCAGGAAGGTGAAGACGTACATCGTTTGGATTTTGATCAGAACCGTATTACACCTAAAACGCTACAGTTGTTGTTAAGTGCTGTTGAGTCGATTCGATCCATAGTGACCCTGTATAAGGTTTCTGAGGAATAGCTGGTGAGCTTGAACCACCAACCTTGCGATTCAAACGACTTTGCAGTCTGATGCATTAGCCCACAGCGCTACACCAGGGATCTAAAAGAAAAGTAACTAAGGGAAAATTTACGTTTTTTATAGTATGGCAGCCTGCATCCAAAAAACTATGATTTCTATGTACACTGATCTTCTTTACTGTCCCTTAATAACATTTTGTAATTGTTCCTGTATTAGTTTACCACATACATAGTCTGTTAGATTTAGTCCCAGATACTGATTGTGACCGCCTATTACCTTCTTCCACACTGCTACTAGAGTGTGATAGTTCTGAAACTCAATTTTGATTAGGTCACAACCGTTTAACTCTATCAATGATCCCTGTTCAGAGGGTCAATTCCAAATTCCTTATCATGGACACACACCTGACCTTAACTGACTTTTCTAGCCTCGCTTTCTTTTATATGGCCTATCCTCCAAACATTCCCAGCTGTCTCCTTCCAGGTCTCTAGTCATGCCCTTCTCTCCACCTGGGATGATTTCATCCATCTCCTTCTGAGGGTTTCTACTATTTTTCAAGATCTAGAAAAATAAGACTGTCCTGAGAAATGCTTTCCTGATCCCTTAAAAAGAACCAGTTGTTTTTCTTTTAGCTGTATCTCAAAATGTAGGTAATATGCAGATACACAGAAATAGTAGGAAATTGTTTAAAGTAGGAGAAAACACTAAAAACAAAATACTGGGGCAAAAGAATACAAGGAATTTAATTTTGCTAAAGTATAATAGGTATATTGGTATCAAACCACATAATGGTCTTCCCACGGCTTCAGATTAAAGATTTAGTGTAGTGACAAAGAGACAGCAAAGACTTTTAGACACAATCAAAGCTATTCTTTGAAAGGAAGATTAATCTGGCCATGACATATGATGAACTGGTTGGAGGTAGGAGGAGGATGGGAATGAAGGTGTGGCACTTAAACACTGGCCTGGTAACCTGAAGATCAGCCGTTCAGATGAACCAGTGACTCTCTGAAACCCTAATAAAGGGTCACTATGAGTCACTAACTCGACGATACACACTCAGAAAACTTACAATAGCCCAATTTAGAAGCAATAGAAACCTGAATTAAGGCAGCAATAAAGATAATAAAGAATGTTAAGACACCAAAAGGTAAAACTGATAGAATTTGAAAACTAATTCCTTAATGAAAGCATGAGAGAGAAAATCCAATGTAACATTAATGTCATAAGCATGAGTGAGATAATTATAATGCCAATAATAAATTTAGATGTGGGTTTCAAAAATATGATGGGAGATTAGGAGGTAATAATGTCTAACTGATTACTGGAAAAGTATAACTTAAAGGGCAGACTGCAGTTGGGAAATATCTTTATCTTCAAATAGGTAAGAACTAAAATTACTGAGAACAGCAAGAAGAAAATTGAGGACTAAGCCTTAGGAAACACCTATATTTAGGTAAGTGAAGGTAGGAGAAGCTTGGGAAAGATAGAAATGGAGGAACCACAAGAGGAGTGACTCAGTACACGTTAGTAAACGCACGAACAGAAGAATTTCTAGAAAAAAGAAGGCTGCTGCAAGAGGGGGTGAAGAAAGGTGAGGAGTATGGAACTCTCTGGAACGTAACAATGTTAACAAGGAGAGGAATGATGAGCATCAGTATGGGATACGGATTGAGTGTTTTAAACCAGTGGTCCCACAGGAAGGTTTCTGAAACAATTCATTTTAAAAACTGCATGACTATTTAAATGAATCATTTAAAAATTTCCATTTGTTTGGTGTATGTTTATAATGTATGTGATACAACGGTTAGAGAAGACAATTTACCTAGGTTTCTGTTGACATAACTATTTAGACAAATTCTAAGGTAAGTAATTTATCTAAGATTAAATGCTGCTGGAATAGAACACAAAAACATCTTCTTCAGAAAATACTGTCTTTAATCTCTAATAGTAGTAATTAAAATTATTTCAGTCTCCCATTCATCTGTGCTTTTACTATAGATTTTGTATCTGCCAAAATAAATGTCAATTAATGTTTTAAAACATAAAGCAAAGGTAAAATTTCTGACTTATCTTCAGTTTCCTTTAAAAAGGTAAAATACCGGAAATAGGACAATCTACAAACTTTGAAATTATTTAACTAAAATACAAAGGTACTTTGAAGGATCAAGATTTTATGTATCTAAATAATTTTTCTAAATTGTTAATGGAAAAATTAAAACAAACTGAAAATACTGAAAGCAGAAAGGTTTCCAGACTATCTAATAATGTGCACAATCCATGCCAGAATCTCAGTCAGCAAACTTTAAATAAGATTGATCCGTGTAGACAAGTACTACAGAATGAAATTTGCTCAGAATACCAATAAGATTAATTCTAACTAATTTAAAGTCAGTTTGTATAAAGTTCCCTTTTCAGAATGACAACTATAAACTCCCAAAGGAAAATTAGGATTTAAAGAACATTTATAATGTTTTCACATACACAATAAGGATGAATATGATAAATATGATAAAACTTAAATAGCACTGGTGGTGATGGGCTGCTATAACCACCAGTCAGCAGTTCAACCCACCCAGCTGCTCTTCAAGAGAAAGATGAGGCTTTCTGCTCCCATGGAAATTTATAGTCTGAGAAAACCCTATACAGGGTCACAATGAATTGGAAACCAACTCAATGGCACCTAACAACAACAATATAATATAGCTTTAAAAAGATAAACCAGAAAACAATTGAGCCTTAAAATTAATTAAATGTCAACACATAGGGTCTTTGTTAAAATACCTTATGAGAAACTTCAAAGACATCTTTCATATGCTGTGTGATAAAAACACATATTTGTCTACATTTAAAACACTGTCAATAGTTTTCTTAAGTCACAAAATAAAGACAAAAAGACAGTGGATAATACAATTTTCTGTGATAGGACATACTGCTAATAGTAACTTACTAAACAACCAAAGCTCACAGATGGATGAATTAACTCTTCCTCTGACAACCTGTTCCTAAAGGTTGCAATAAAGCCCTTTAAAATTTAACACATGGCTATACTAAAAAAATATTGTTATAAAGTAAACACTTAATCTGAAAATGTTGATTTTTTTCCCCTCTTTTCAATTTACTCTTTTATATGATTCTTTAAACTGACTTACCAAGATTTACATCGGGTAGTATTTTATCAAGAAATTGTGTTTCCCCACCATTAGGGGAGAGAAAATCTGCCAGAAGTTGACTGTTACTTAATTCTGGATGCTGCAGAAGTTTCTTGAATAAATATAAAGAAGAAGAAGAAAGAAAAAAATAATTTAAAACTCTAGAAAGGTGATCAAAATTATACTGAAATGACTTTTAAAAACTAAAAATCAATTTTAAACTCCAAAGGACAATCTAATTTTCAGGAAAAAGGTTGGAGTTATAAAGTGATTAGCATAGCAGAGTAAGACCTCAAATGTACTTGAGTTCTGACTCTTCCATTTGCTAACTAGGTGATCCTAGAAAAGCAAATAACTCACCCGAAAGTCAGTTTCCTCATCTGTAAAATGGGATAACACTACCTACTTCATATTGTTGTATAAAGCATTTAGCACAGTACTTGAGATTCACCAAAATTAGAATAAGCATCAACTAATATTATTTCCCAGTTTCTCAACTATAAAGTGAGTCTTACAATATATAACTTTCTTGATAATTAAAAGAAATCAATAGAAAGGACTTTTCAGAAAGCTAAATACGGAAATGTGAAATAATTATTTGGAAATTCTGTTGTCTACTATTTCTGTATTACTATTTTCTTATAAAACAAACAGATTTTTAAAGCCAAAATTAACAGCCTTACCGAATATTTCAGTTTGTAACTATTTCATAGTTTAAAACTTTATGAAGACAAATCTGCAAAAACAAAGTATCAGTACCATATCCACTACCACCTAGTTGATTGTGACTCATTGCAACTCTACAGGGCAGAATAGAACAGCCCTGTAGGATTTTTAAGGCTGTAAATCTAACAGAAGCAGATTGTCCCATCTTTCTCAGGTGGAGTGGCTGGTGGCTTTAAACCATTAATGTTTTGGTGCACAGCTGAGTGATTCTCAACCATCAGTACCAACTATACAAATTTAACTTTATACAAAGTACAAATTTAACTTTATACAATCAGAATAAAAAAAAATTTAATAACTGTTATTCCTCCAGCCAATAAAAATATTTCTTTTTAAATGAAGCTCTTTAATTCTTAGAATTAATCTGTGCAAATAATTTGTTAATAATATCAACAAAGACAAACAAACAATAATATGAGAGGGCTTCAAAAAGTTTACAGAAAAAAATCAATTAAAAGATCATGCAATTTCTTCATGAACTTTTAAAAGCCCCCTAGTATATGCTGTGTTCAAACACTCATGTAATAATTAAGTTACTTCACATTTCAGTTCATACCACTAAAAATATTATATAGTATTTTCTGGGTTAAAAACATTCAACTGCTTAGGAACAGAAAATAAAATTTAAATACTCTTTTAGATAGTTGAATATTTTTAATTTAGAAAAGTATGTAGTTTTCACTGAAGAGCATCCAAATTTTACTCAATTTGTTTTTAATTAAAAACTACTAATTACCATCTCTAAGGCAACTTCCTTTTTTAAAACAAATAAAAGTATTCTCTCTTTAGTCTTATTCATTTGATAAAAAACGATGGTAATTAGTTTTAGAGATCAAGTCTCAAGTAATTTTTAGAATGATTGCCCCATCTACTGGATTAATATACCAATTACACTATTTTAACAATGCAATGTGCACACACTGAGGAAAACATGGTAATTCAATTCCAAGAAGTGAATGAAGAGACCTCAAATATTGGAAAATCATCCATATATGACAAAGGAAGAACGGGGGAAGATGCCAAAGTTCAGAAAGTGCTATAAGCAAAACAAAATCAAGCAACAAAAGAAGACAAATCAATCGTAACAAAACCTCCACAATATCTCACACCAATCTTATTATCTTAATATCTTATTCCAAAAGTTTTTCTTTCATTTTTTTTCCTTAATTTCCCACATAACAAATTTTAACTAAGACCATCACATTTTTCTCTGTAACAAAATAACTGGTATTTTATTGATTATCAATTTAAAAAATAAACAAATAGAATTCTGTTGTCCAAAATCCATTTTAAAATTCACATGAAAAAACAGATATTTTAAAAATTCCCATGGACAGGCATTTGTAAAAGCATATCTATGCAAGAAAAAAAGAGACAACCAAATAAAAGAATGCAATGATTAACAATATTTCAAATTAAATGATACAGTTAGTGCTATACCTGTAGATATTCCTGAAATTCTTCTCTCTTTGACTTTAAGAATTCATAATTTTTGGGGCCAATGATCCTCTTGGAAGGAAGTTGGGCATCAGGAAATGTGCCTAAAATTAGTATATACTGAAGTTGTTACTATGCTCCTGCTTTAAATTCTTTGTCTTCCTGTGATATTCCCCTTGTTACAGATGCACAATGCTTCCTCCTCATAGTATTACATTCTCCTTTAAGCAATCTTCATAAAATCATAGCACTTCAAGTCAGAAGTCCAAACCAGAGAGAGATCTTGAGCCAATACTGACATCCAAAATACTATTCTCTCTCAACAGTCACTCTTCCTTGACAGATTCATTTACACTTTTATACTATTGAAACAGCTTTAAATTTTATGGAAAGATTATTTTTAAATGGGCAAGAGTTCTGCAAAACAAGATCTTTAAAGAAATGGCTTCTCCCTCATAAAAAACAGGTAATATTTTGTCAATGCTATTATGATGTAAAAGGAGCTCTGGTATCATAGTGTTACGACTCAGGCTGCCAACCTCAAGGTCAGCAGTTCAAAACTATCAGCTGTTCTGCAGGAGAAAGATGAGGCTTTCTGCTCCCGTAAAGATTTACAGCCTCGGAAACCCTGTGCACGGTCACTCTGAGTCAGAACCAACTCCACAGTACTTAACAACAACATTATGATGTAAAAACACAACATCATACTTTCCTAAATAAGGCTGATTTAGAAATCTTAGTATCCAAAAGGAACAATATTATTGGGAGTCCAAGTAACTTTGGCTGATCTGGGATTTTAAAGTTTGGAGATAATATACCTTTTATCAGTCATAAATCAGTATTGAAGTTCTCAGAAAGAACATGACAATGGTAGCATTGCATACGATTGGCAGAGACAAAGAAAAACACCATTTGAAGACAAGTACAAATTCAAAATCAAGGAAAAACAATGGAGTAGAACAGAGTCCTGATGTGGTGCTGTAGGATAAGCACTGGACTGCAAGGTCAGTTTGAATGGTAAGGTTGGCAGTTCAAACCAATCAGCTGCTCCTGGGAAACTCTATACAGGGTCGCTGTGACTCAATGGCACTTAACTACAACAGATTCTTTGTCGTCCTGTGATGATCCCCTTGTTACAGACTTAGTTCATATTTTATTGTTGTTCAATATCATCGAGTCAATTCATGACCCTGTACAGGGCTTTCAAGGAGCAGCTGGTGGGTTTGAACCAATGACCTTACAGTTACCAATCTGGTGTTTACTCTACAGTGCCACACCAGGACTCCTAAATGCATAAGCAGGATAAAAAAGGTTTCTGCTTCTTTCTCAATTCAAAATAAATCTAAATTTAGATCAAAGAGCACGCTATAGAGCTTTTCTAAAACAAAAAGACTCAGAGCACTCATAACAAATTAATCTACATACAAAATGGCTGGAAATACTTCTTAACTATAGCACTTACATTAACTAAAATAAATAAATAAGTGAGAGTAAAAGAAACAACTAATAAAAGAAAGGATGTTTTCCCTTTCCAACTGATCAACCCTCAAGAGAAACATTCAACTATAAGAGCCAAAGCAGTGAGCATTTCCCATGATGCAAAGGAAATATGTTTAGTCAGGAAGGCAATGACAGCAACTTTGAAGTGCCTGGTTTAAATTCTTTGCCACCTAAAGATATATAGATTGGTTGGTTATGTACTGTGGAGTCAGTTCCAATTTATAGCGACCCTGCATAGGGTTTCCGAAGCTGTAAATCTTTATAGGAGCAGAAAGCTTCATTTTTCTCCCACAGAAAAACCGGCAGTTTTGAACAGCTGACCTTGAAGTCAGCAGCTCATCTCATAACCACTGCACTACCAAAAATAAATTAGAGAATCTTTTCTAAATTCTTATTATTTAAAAAAACCAAAACCTTTTAGAATACTGATAAGCAAAGATAAGAAAGTAAAAGAGTACATTCCAATTATTCACTATGCACATCATGTTCTTAGGTGCCACTGTGTCAACTCCTGCTCACGGTGACCTTATGTATAACAGCAAAATGCTTTCTGATCCTGGGTCCTCTTCAGAATTGTTTCAGTCCATTGTTACCACTACTGGGTCAATCTACCTCACTGAAGATTTTCCTCAATTTTGTTAGCCCTCTGGTTTACCAAACATGATACCCTTTTCCCCCAAGAGTTTGGTCTTTCCTGATGACAAATCCAGAGTAAATGAGACTAACTCTCATCACCTTTGCTTATAAGGAACATTCTGGTTGTATTTTTTTAAGACTGACTTGTTCTTTCTTTTGGCAGTCTACATAATTGTTGTTGTTGTTAAGCACCTTCAAGTTGGTTCCAACCCATAGTGACCCTGTCTAGGATTTCCAAGGAGCAGATGGTAAGCTCATCGACCTTGCAGTTCAAATGGCTTTGAAGTCCAGCACATTAACCCACAGCGCCACACCAGGACTCCAGTCTACATCATAGTGCTTATCAATTACAGTGTACATAAATAAGTAACATTGTTAAATTTCTTTGCCAGATTCTTAAAAATCAAAAAACAAATTTGGCATATTAATTTTCAAGAAGGCTAATGGTAAAATGTGGAGTTCTGGTATGGCACTGTGGGCAAATGTGTCAGACAGCAAAGACATTTGAACTGCAAGGTCAGTGGTTCAAGCTCACCAGCTGCTCCTTGGAAACCCTATACAGGGTCACTATGGGTCAGAATCGACTCAACGGTACTTAACAACAACGGTAAAATGTAAAGCTTTATTTAAAAAAAAAAGAAAGAACTTACCATGAAATTCTGTCAGTTTTGATTCAAGTACATAGAATTCAAGGTATCTTCTATAGACGGACCAATGTTCCGGCTCATGTCCCACTATAAATTGGAAGAATGTACACTGAATAACAAATAATGTTATAAGCTACTACTAAAAAATACAATATTTAAAACATTAAGTATATAAGGCAGGAAATTATTTAAGTCTTAATAATTTATTATTATTTTAAATCACATCATTAACATTTTTATCCCATATTTTAATTTCAAATTACTTATTGTTGTTGTTGTTAGGTGCCATTAAGTCAGTTCCAACTCATAGTGACACTTTGAACAGCAGAATAAAACACTGCCCAGTCTGGCACCATCCTCAAAATTGTTACGTTTGACCCCATTGCTGCTGCCACTGTGACAATCCATCTCACTGGGGGGTCTTTCTCACTTTTGCTGACCCTCCCCTTCACTTTACCAAGCATAATGTCCTTCTCCAAGAACTTATCTCACCATCCTGGCTTCTAAGGAGTATTCTGGCTGGACTTCTTCCAACACAGACTAGTTTGTTCTTCTGGCATTCCATGGCACTTTTAATATTCTTCTCTAACACCATAACTCAAATGTATCAATTCGTCTACAGTCTTCCTTGTTTATTGTCCAACTTTCACAAGCATATGAGACAGTGAAAATACCATGGCTTGGATTAGCCTTTACACTGGTATCTTTGCTTTTGAACACTTTAAGGCGGTCTTGTGCCACAGATTTGACTTAGGCAATATATCTTGGCTACTGCTTCCATGAGTGTTAGATGTGATTCCTTACTAGAGGCTGGTAAATATCACATATTTATGAAGTTATTCAAGAATATACTTTTTAAACAATGTAATCACAGAGTTGGAAGAAACTTCAAGAAATTAAACTATTTTAAATGATTCTGAGTTAATATAATAGCTAATGATGATGATAACCAAATTATTAAAAAACACACTAGATAAAATGCCTCACTGGATTGTCAGGTGTCACATATGGTTGAATGGATGAATTAAATAACTGGTAATTAGAGAAAATTTAAGCTTTCTTTCAATTTTCTGTTCTGAACACGTAACTAATTTTAGATATGGAAGCAGACCCAATAGCTAGAAATTCTAAAATGTTTATCATACCTAGTAACTAAAGACTCATGAGCATCTTTTAAAAAAGGCATACATCAAGATTCCTACCTGCTCTTCTATCATTTCTTTCAACATCAATACAAAACACAGGAATTCTCTCCTTTTTCTCTCTCCTTTCAGAGGAGGGATCCTCAAAAAAGTCAACATATGGAATGCTAATTTTCCAAGCAGCCAGGTTTCGAGGAGTATTGGGTGTGCTAATAGCCTCTGCAGGAGAATCATCTTCCATTACAACAATACCTTCTTCAATCTGGAAAATAATCATCAGGATGAATTTAATATTTCTAGTAACTTTAGAATTACCATAGCATTTGAGATATAACTCTAAAACAGTGTATCTGTATCAATTTTATAATGCTTATGACTTAAGAAATTAGGAGGTAATTTCTAATTTTCTAAAGAGCTCTGGTAGCGTAGTGGTTACAAGTTGATAATCTCAAAGTCAGCAGTTTGAAACTACCACCTGTTTCACAGAAGAAATGTGAGGCTTTCTGCTCCCAAGAAAATATACAGCCTCGGAAACCCTATGTAGGGTCGCTTTGAGTAGGAAATCCTATATACGGTGTCTATGAGTTGGAACCAACTCAACGGCCCTTGACAACAACAATGGTCACCCATGTTGGATAGATTTTAGCAGAGCTTCTAGACTAAAACAGAATAGAAAGAAGAAGAGACAGACTACTTCTAAATGGTTGGCCACTGAAAACCTTATGAATAGCAACAGAACACTGTCAAATATAGTGCTAGAAGATGAGCCCCTCTGGTTGGAAGGCACTCAAAATCTGACTGGGGCACAGCTGCCTCCTCAAAGTATAGCTGACCTTAATGAAGTAAATGGAGCAAAGCTTCTGAAACCTTAATTCACTGATGTGGCACAACTCAAAATAGAAAGAAACAGCTGTAAATATCCATTAATAATCAGAATGCAGAATGTGTGAAGTTTTAATCTAGGAAAATTGGAAGTCACCAGAAATGAAACTGAACTCATAAAGATTGACATCTAAGCATTAGTGAGCTGACGTGACTGGTACAGGCCATTTTGAATCAGACAATTATATGGTTTACTATGCTGGGAATGACAAATTGAAGAGGAACCATGTCACATTCACCAAAAATAACAAGGAGGAGCTGGTGGGTTTGAATTGCTGACCTTGCATTTAGCAGTCCAGTGCTTATCATATAACACTCCACCAGGACCCCTAATTCGTGTTAAAGGGAGCAAAACATTATAGATAAGCAATTTCTTCTCAAACATACTTTTTTTAAGGCACATTGCAATAATCAAAGAAAATGTTACCTTGTAGGACTTAAGAAATTCTGAAGCTGCTGTTACTGAAGTGCAAGTGACCCTGTATAGGGTTTCCAAGGAGCAGCTGGTGTCTTTGAACCACCAAGCTTGCAGTTCAAACTGATCTTTCAGTTGAGTGCTTATCTTACAGCACCACACCAGTAAAGAGAGATTATTTCCAACATTCTGTCAACTACCTAACTCTTGGTTCTCCTTGCCTCACACACCTGGTCCCTACTACTAACTTAAGTGAATTCTGCGCATCATGCCCTCCACAAAGCCCCTGGCAATTATCCCAATTTTGTTGTTCTTATCCCAACCTGGTTTTCAATGATCCTCAATAAGACTGGTAATGCTTTTGAGAGGACTTCTTAATGTTCTGTTGGAAAAAAAAAATGTCTTCAAAGCCTAAAAGAAAAATGCTATAAAAACAGATGGTGGGTTTTGTCTTTTGTGGGACAAAGTCACCTCCTTCTAAGTCTAGAAGAAAAAGCAGCAAGTGTAAGGGGAACTCCCACTTAGGATTGGAGCCTCTGTTGCAAGGTAACATTTTCCATGATTATTACAATTGTATTTTTGTTAAAAGATCTGGCTTCTGAGGAGAAAGGGTAAAATGGATCAGAAAATTATAAAGCGTTTCTTAAAAATATAAGACCTTTTTAAAAAAAAAAAAAAAGGAATGATCTCATAGTCAATCTAAGAAACAAATGGAGAACAAATTCATAGCAACATAAAAATATCAGTGAGAGACAAAGTATAAAAGTCTAATAATTTATTACCATTACCATTTAAATGGTGTTTACACAGCTAAGTCTAATAAAAAATATCTAGGGCAATATTTCTCCATGAATTTTCAAGGTTTTCTTTAGTTTTGTTTAAGAATCTGTAAACACTGATTAAAACAAAGCAAAAAAAGAATAAGGAAAACAAAATTCCTATTTTGTTCCTAAATAGATACTTGCTCCCTCCATGAAAAGGTTGGGGAATTAGGGAGGCAGACAATGAAGAGGGAGGAGACATCACTCTTTCCTTGAGGAATACTAATGCTTCTTCTTATTCTCTTTTACTATATGGAGATAACTGCCAACTTACCAATATGCATACCATGTTGCAAATGCTTATTTATAAATTAGTTCTGGACTTGGATAGAAATGTATTTCAGTCAAATCCAACCTTACATACTGGGATCAGATTTCCAAGCCAGCATAAGAATGTCAATTTACCCTATATTTTACATTCAGTGTAATTATAAATTGATGGTATTATAATAGTTACAGTGTTTACTGTGCTTATTATGTGCTAGGCACACTGGTCCAAGTGCTTCACATATGCTACCTGTTTTACCCTGACTGTATCCCTATATATGGAATCCTGGTGTGGCGCTGTGGGTTAATGCACCAGACTGCAAAGCCGTTTGAACTGCAAGGTCGGCGGTTCAAGCTCACCAGTCACTCCTCGGACACCCTATACAAGGTTGCTATGAGTTGGAACCAACTCGATGGCACTTAACAACATACCCCTATATGAACTTTTTATCTCCAATGTCTAGGGTGATTTAAAGGTAAAATGAGGATTCAGGACCTCTGTTCAATAAAGATTTGTTAAACAAATTGAAAGTACAAATGAGACATCTCTGTCTTCCTGAGACTCACTAACTGGAAGAGTAGCCAATCATAAACATGTATTTTCAAATCCAATATAGTATATGCTTTTACATATGATATGGTAGAAGTACAAAGGAGAAAACATTCTGTTTGATTCAGGGATTCATGTAAGGGCTTACAGGGGAAGCAGATATATTGTGAAGTGTTTTGGTAATGCACTGATTAAAGCACTCAACTGACAACCACAATGTTGGTAGTTCAAATCCACCATAGGAGAAAGATGTGGCAGCCTGCTTCAGTATAACAAGATTTATAACCTTGTTAGCCCTATGGGCCAGTTCTAATCTAACCTATAGGGTCGGTCACCATGTTGGAATCAATGGGACAAAAGTGGAAGCTGTATTTTGAAAGATAAGTAAGAATTTTGTAAGGAAAAAAGGAAGGAAAGAAATTTCAGGCAGCATATCAAGTGCAAAGGTAAACAGAAATAACAAATAGGAGTAATGTGCATATGAATCAACTGGAATGGGGCTTGAGATTCTGCATTAACTCCCAGGTAATGTTACTGCTGTTACTGATCCACAGACCACAGTCTGACAATAGACCACAGAGATTAGGGCATCTCTATTAACAACTCTACGTTCCAAAGCATAAGATTGGAGAGAATGAATATCAGGGGAAAGTCTAACGAACAAATGTTCAATTACTTGACTACTGGAAGTATCTCGGCCTAATGGAAACTATTCTGCCTGATCAAACAACAACTTAGCGCTCAGGAATTTTAAAAATTAGATTAGCACCATGAAACTATAACTAATGAAAAAATGAGGAAGTAAGAAGACATAAAGAAGGACATAGTGAATGAGCATATCCAATGTTTTATGCCACACATAGTACACATGAGGCTATACATACATCAGGTTGAAGAGTTTTTACTTACAAAATCATCTTCACCTTCAGCTGTCCCGTAATTAGGCAACATTGCTCCTTCCATTGTGGTGCTCTTGAATACTCCTTTAATTTTGCTACCTATTCGGCTGATGGCAAATGATTCTCCTCTTTTCTGGGTACTCCTAAATATTAAACAAAAATGTATCAAGTACATAGCAAATTCTCACATGTTTATTTTGCTCTAGATAGTAATAGAGACAATGAGAAACTGTTTAAAAAACAATAAACTGAAAGTACAGTAAACATAATTTTGGAGTTCTCAAGTTCCAAATCAGGTTTTCACATCTCACAGGCTAAAATTCAGAGGGTATTTAAAGTTTAAATTTGGGGAGTGAATAAAAGAACAATATTTATTAATCAGTATTTGAAATTATCTACTACTAAATATTAGTGTGAGTCCTGGTGTGGCACTGTGGGTTAATGCACTGGAGTGCAAAGTTTGCAGTTCAAGCTTACCAGCAAACTCTACAGAGGGTTGTTATGAGTCGGAAATGCTGTATATAGGGTCACTATGAGTTGGAATTGACTTGATGGCACATAATAACAATAGCAAACATTAGTATGGCACTGTAGGATAAGCACTGAACTGCTAACCACAAGTGCCATGGTTCAAATCCACCAGATGCTCCTCAAAAACGTGGTAAGTCAGAACCAACTCAATAGCATGTAACAAGAGCAACTCTGCAATGTACATGAAAACATTATTATTATTACTACATTATTATGCTTCATATTTTAGGGTAAGAACTGGAGTGCTTGCTAATCTCAAGGTCTTCAGTTCAAACCCACCCTATTCTGCAAGAAAAAAATGAGACTGTGTGTTCCCATAAAGATTTACAGTTGGGGGGGGGAGCTGCCTTAAACTCACAAAAAAATGTTCAAAACAATATTAACTTGGATCAATTGCTAAAGTACATAGTGCAATAGAAAAAATATATAATTATGACCTCAGAATTTCATTTTTAGGGAACCAAACAACAGAAAAAACTGTCCTTTACTGCTGATAAATGCCTAAAAAGTCAACTTTATAATCATTTAAGTATTCAAAAGAGGAATAAAGTATAAAATTTATCTATTGTAATTTTTAAGTAATAAAAAGGAAGGACAAAATAACAAAAGAAAGGGCTAAAAAGGATAAAAGAAAATGTATTAACTATAAGTTTTTAAAAAATGAATTTATAAAAGTGGAAATAACTGAAAAAAAAACAAATAACATAAGCCAATTATCAGAAAAATCTTCCTTATAGAGTCTAGTGCCATATATATCATAAAATATAAAAATAACTTTTGTTCAACTCAGAAGTCATGCTCACTATGAATATCTGACCTAAAGACAGATGTTGTTGTTGTTAAGTGCCATCAAGTCATAGCGACCCTGTATAGGGTTTCCAAGGAATGGCTGGTAAGCTTCAACCACTGACCTTACAGTTCAAACGACTTTGCAGTCTGACGTTTTAGCCCACAGGGCCACACCAGTACTCCTCCAGATAAAATAAAATATATTTTAATCTAAGAAGGCCTAGTTCAATATATAACAGTTAAAAATGTATTCTTAAAAGTAAAACTAAATTGTTTACTGCAATACTGCAGTAATTATAGAAATTAAAGTATACTGATCCAGTTTACCTAAACCAGTTAGAGATCAAACTGGGTATTTTACATATCAGAGAAGAAAATTCAACTTAAATTATTTTAAAATTGGAAAAATTCTAACAATAAATACTAAGTAGTAAAAGGAGTCCTGGTGTGGTGCTGTAGAATCAGCACTGGAATCCTGAACACCTCAAGGTTGGAGATTCAAACCCACCAGCTGCTCCTCAGAAATCCTATATAAAGACGCTGCAGTGGAGTGGACTCAACAGCACTTAACAACAAATAGTAAAAAGGGTACTTAAACAAAAAAAGTTATTTTATTTTAAAAAGCACGCAAATGGTGTTTTCTGAAAAACCCAAAATAATAAAGTTTTGTCTGAAAGAAAAAAGTTTCTAAACACAAATATGAGTATGTTGACAAAATATTATTAAACTCTCTAGAATCTAGATTTTTTTTAAAGATTATTCTAATCTCTAGATTCCAGATTGATTATTTAAAGGCTGGGATGTTAAAAATATGGCATATGTTAAAAATATCTCATATGTGATTATGCCCAGAAATACAAAAACACTATTACAACTGCTAGAAGAAAAAGAAGCTATTAAACATAAATAATTCTTAAAAGATTTTAGCAAAATCAGTCACTAGGACCAGTTGCCATCAAGTGAATTCCAACTCATGGCAACCCATCAACAGCCTTGAAAAAGTAGATTCTGACTGGCAAAATAAGTAATCAAAATCTCTTAAAACTCAAAACTCAAATTACTTTAAAAAAAAAATATATATATATATATATATATATATATCTCAGGCTTACTGGTCAAAAAGAGAAGAGACTATGGCCTTGACCCCATTTCAGGTCTAGAAAGGAACTCACCCTTGTGGTCCTTTCAGCCAAGCAGTTGATATGTGTATAAGAGGGACAATGACACTAATAAGGTATGCTCACCAGTACGGCAACGTTTGCCTCAGCACAAAGGTGAGAAGGGATGGCAAGGAGAGTGGAATGCAAATAGGAACTACAGGAGGATACAGGAGAACCGCTGTTACATGGAGGGAATTACAATCACTGAGATGAAACAAAGTGTCTATAAAACTGATGATCTTGTCTGTAATGAAAAGTTCTGATACTTTTAAGAGATTTGGATTATTTGTTTTACCAGTCAGTATTTATACATGGAGTCCTGGTGTGGCGCTGTGGGCTAATGCGCCAGACAGCAAAGCCATTTGAACTGTAAGGTAAGCGGTTCAAGCTCACCAGCTGCTCCTTGGAAACCCTATACAGGGTCACTATGGGTCAGAATCGACTTGACAGCACTTTACAACAACATTTACATATGTGAGTTCTGGTGAGGTGGTGTAGGATAAGCACCAGAATGGTAACCGAAAGGTTGGTAGTTCAAACCCATCAGTCGCTCCTCAGAAACCTTTATTAGGGTCACAATGAGTTGGAACTGAGTCGACAGCACTTAACACCAACAACATACGTATGTATGCTACATATATTTTAAAAAGGAGACTTCTAGACTCAAAATAGAGGCTAGTTTTAAATGGATATTGCAAAGCATCTTAAAGGGGTATTTATTCCACAGTGTTTATATATATATATTCTTTTTTTTTTTTTCCTTCCCTTTTCTGGTGTACACAAATTGCTTTGGGTATATTTCCTGGGCCTAAAGAGAAAATGTATACCGAAAAAAAAAAATCACATGCTGTCTCAACACTTACCGAAAATCATCCAAACTTAGGCTACCTCTTCAATAACAGACATGTGACATTATTTAAAGAAAGGAGAGAGAGAAAACCCAGACATTAAAAGGTTTCATTGTAGAAAACAAACAAAATTTAAAATCCTAAAAGCATTTTTGCCTGCCTGAAGGCATACCACTTGTTTTAATATAGTAGAACGTATACAGAGACTAAGCCACCCAAGACCTGGCAGTCCATATACTCCAACATGGAATTCACATGTTCATATTAGATATATAATAATGCATGCTTCACACATTTTAAATTTACGTATTTTAAAAATCTTTTTTAAGTTAAGAAGCAAAGCTAACAAAAGATAACTAAATTTAAATTTTAAAAATATATATATGCATCAGAACAAAGAACAAAAGAATACTATAAATGCATTAAAATTTTACTTTTGATAAACAAAATGTAGCCATATAGTATATAAATATAAAATATTTTACATAGTTTAAGTTACTTGACAGTAAATTATCAAAGCTATTCTAAATGTTCAATGAAATAGTGTTAAAAACTTCTTTTATTTATTCAATATTGCTACTTGAATCATTATACAGAAGCAGAGTCCTCAGAAGATTGATAGTTAATATTAAAGTTAATCAATACAAAGAAAAACAATTTAAGTCCTGGTGTGACACTGGAGGATAAACACTGGACTGCTAACTAAATGGTGAGCAGTCCAAATTCACCAGTGGCTCCTTAGAAACCCTAGACAAGGTCACTAAGAATCAGAATAAACACCAGTAACAATAATCAGTATGGATGAAAGGAACCCACATCTTTTTTGTCATTTATTTTAGTGCTGTAATATGTTGAAGACAATTATGTAATCTCAAAGTGACCAAAAAAGCTTTCCATATCTGCAGTTATGACCTTGACTAAGATTTAGCTACTATTAGGCTTCTAATATCAAAGAACCAATTCTCTTAAGTGTTCCTACATAAGAGTTTAATAATACTCAACAGGAGCTCTGGTGTGGCGCTGCGGGTTAATGTGCTGGACTGCAAGGTCAGTTTGAACCACTAGATCAGTGTTCAAACTCACCAGCCGCTCCTTGGAAACCCTATACAGGATTACACTGAATTGGATCAGACTTGACGGCATTTAACAACAATATACTAGTATTAGACTCCAAATATCTTAAATGTTTCCCAAGTGATGCTGGGAAATCTGATAAAAGTCCTTGAAAAGGATTCAAGTAAACAACAAGCAACTAGACTGGGCAAAGAATGCTATTTTAAGAAGGATGGATGCTGCTGTATTTTGGGTACCACTGAGTCAATTCAAATTCATAGAAATTGCATGTGGCAGAGTAGAACTGCCCAGTAGGGTTTTCTTGGCTATCATTTTTATGGAAGCTGATAGCCAGGTCTTTCTTTCAAGGAAATGCTAGGTGGGTTCAAAACCTCCAAACTTTTAGTCTGCAGAATTATTTTTAAATAAATTCAATATTTCACCACTATAGACAAAATTAGTCTAAAATTCTAAGTTGTCTATTTCACTTACATATATAATCCACATTGTTGTTGTTGTTATTATGAGCCATCGAGTTGGTTCTAACTCATAGCGACCCTATGCATTGTCCAGTCCTGTGACATCCTCACAATTGTTAGTTTGAGCCCACTGTTGTTGCAACCATGTTAATTCATCTCATTAAGGATGTCTTTTTTTTGCTGACCCTATACACCTGGGGAGTCTTGGTGTGGTTCTGTGGGCTAATGTGTCAGACTGCACAAAGTCGTCTAACTGCAAGGTCAGTAATTCAAGCATACCAGCTGCTCTTTGGAAACCCTATACAGGGTCGCTATGAGTCAGAATTGACTCGACAGCACTTCATGACAACAAATATACCTGGAATCCTAGTGTGGCGCTGTGGGTTAATGCACTGGACTGCGAAGTCAGTTTGAACCTCAAGGTCGGCAGTTCAAGCTCACCAGCCACTCTCCTCAGAAACCCTATACTGGGTCACTTTGGGTCAGAACTAACTTGACGGCACTTAACACCAGCATACTTTCCCTGGAGTCCTGGTGTGGCTCTGTAGGATAATGCACTGGACTTCAAGGTCCGTTTGAGCTGCAAGGCCAGTGGTTCAAATCCATCAGCTGCTCCTCGGAAACCCTGTACAGAATTGCTAAGAGTCGGAGGCAACTCAATGACACTTAACAACAACAACACTTTATCAAGCATGATATTCTTCTCCAGGAACTGGTCCCTCCTGATAACATGTCCAAAGTATAAGAGATGAAGTCTCGCCACACTCACTTCTAAGGAGCATTCTGCCTATACGTCTTCCAACACAGATTTATTTGTTCTTCTGCAGTCTGTGGTACTTCCAATATTCTCTAATGTTGTTGTTGTTATGTGCCTTTGAGTCGGTTCCGACCCACAGCGACCCTGCATAAGGTTTCTGAGGAGCAGCTGGTGAGCTTGAACTGCCGACCTTGCTTTGCAGTCTGATGCATTTGCCCACAGCGCCACACCAGGACTCCATACCATAACTTAAATGCATTGATTCTTCTAAAGTCGTCATTATTCATGGTCCAACTTTCCCATGCATATGAGCTTACTGAAAATACCATAGCTTAGGTCAGGCACACCTTAATCTTCAAAGTGACATCTGTGCTCTTTAACACTTTAAGGAGGACTTTTGCAGCAGATGGGCCTAAAGTAACATGCCTTTTGATTTCTTGATTGCTGCTTCTATAAGTGTTGATTGTGGATCCACGCAAAGTGAAGTCTAACAACTTCAATCTTTACTCCATTTATCATGATGTTATATTGAACCAGTTGTGAGGATTTTCTTTCCTTTACGCTGAGGTACAATTCATACTGAAGGCTATAGTCTTTGATCTTATCAGTAAGTATTTTAAGTTCTCTTCTTCCAGCAAGTAAGGTTGTGTATCTGCATATCTCAGGTTGTTAATGAGTCTTCCTCCAAGCCTGATGCCGCATTAGTCTTCATTTAATCCAGCTTTCACAGATTATTTGCTCAGCATACAAATTGAATAAATATAGTGAAAGGATACAACACTGGCACACATCTTTCCTAATTTTAAGCCTTTCAGAATCCTCTTAGTCCATAATAGTGAGAATCCTAATCCAATAAAGGATTCCTGGTGTGGCGCTATAGAATAAGCACTGGACTTAGAACCACAAGGTTGGCAGTTCAAACCCACCAGCCACTCCTTGGAAAATACAGGGTCACTATAAGTCAGAATCAATTTATGGCACTTAACAACAGCAACAACACAAGAAAGCAAGTAATCAAGCACTGATATATACTCATTAGGGGACTTACAGGCTAAGGGTGTACGCCTCATTAATTTTTCTAAAAGAATTTCAGGTATTTTTAGGTTATTATGTTCCAGGATCCCTGACAGCACTCAGCTGCTAACCTAAAAGTAAGCTTGTCAAATCCACCAACAGCTTTAAAGTAGAAAAGATCTGGCAATGTATTTGCATAAAGATTATACAGCCTAGGGAAATCCTAATCTTTACTACAGGGTTGCCAGGAGTTGGAATCAACTTGATGACACATAGCAAGAGAACAACAAAAGTAATTCAGTATTATAGTTCATTAATCAAATTTTTTGTCTACTGAAGTAGCAATAGAATCATATGTTCATTCAGAAAAATAGCCAATACAGATATTATCTCAAATTTACATAAATAAGTTCAAAATTAAAATATAAGTAAAGTGGAATATCCTACCTGGTGGATTTTGAATTTCGTGTTGGTGATTCTGCACCTCTTAAAATTTGTCTGAAATACTTTAAAAATAATTAAATTAATTAGACTGTTATGTGATATTGAATATGGTACTTTACCCTATTACTTACTTCCCAGTTTAAGGAAAGAATTAATTAAATCAAGTGAAAACAGCCACAGTAAAATACGGTAAGAATTAAAATGCTATAAATGGAGATAATTAGACTGTTTATTTCCATAGTTCTGTAAAACAATTTGTAAACAGACGAATGCTGTTTCTGCATCACTGCAGAGTTACAAAACAACTTAAGCATATGGAAAATCAGGTGAATATATAATAATCTCAATATATCTAGTCACATAAATAAAATCCTTGTTTTGGTATTCAGAGTTCTTTTAACAATTAACTTCTAAACGCCACTAAATTATTCAGTAGCAAAGAGTATCTATTTTCTCAATTAAGCTTGTTTTACTTTTGTTAGTTTTATTACTTGAGTCATCTGTCTAACAATGTCAGAGCCACTAAAATTTTGTATAAAAATTTTCAAAATAAATTAAAATTTTAACTTACCTCATCACTATGGCAGAACATAGGGGTAAACACATTTTCCAAGAGAGAAAGAACATGTTCATATGCTTCAAAAAGACATCTCATAGTTTGAAGTTTCACAACCTCTATATATGGGCCTTCTGCAACTATTTAAAAAGAAATCTATTATAGATATTATTAAGAACAGCATAAATACATTATATATTGTTCTAAAATTCATGGTAGTAACAAGACATTGTAAAATTATGTTTTGCAGAGACTCCACTATACAGTGTAGAAATCAACTAGAATGAGAAATTAGAACAACCAAGTTCCCGTTCTAACCTATTAGTTATATGAAAGTTTTTGTCTCATCAGCGTTTTGGTTTTATCAGTGAAAAAAAAAAATACCTGTCCATGTACAGGACACAGGCAATAAAACAATGAACAGAGAATATGTAGGAAAACTGAAAATTATAAAATAGCAATTGAATTCATTCTTATCATTATCTGGGACTTACTTCTTTGAATCTCTTCAACAATGAAGGGATCAAATCTAATTTTGTCAATACTTTCATCCAAACAATATGTTTTATAAATCTTCTGTAACTCTCCATGAAGAGATAACATTTCATCATTTGATAACTCTGGTCTCAAAATTCTATCATTGAATTCCTCTAGCAAATCAAAGAAAGAGCAAGAAAAATTCATTACTTCAATATAAAGTTATTTATAAAATCTTCATTTTCCTATTCTAACTGTAATCAGTATTAGAAGCAACTATTAAAAGCAATCTAATTCATCATTATAACCTTTTTTAAATGATTTAATTGGGAATTAAACAACTACTCAGATGTAAGCAAAACTCAACCACATATTTTATATTTGAATATAAAATATACAAATACTTGTAAAGTAACACAAATTTGCTACATTTTAGAGTGATAAATTTCTAATATTTTCCTTCAAAAAGTTAATTAATTAATTTCTCATATTAAGAATCATTTAATATTTTGAAATCTGGTTCACTAACTAACAATGAAAACTATGACTTTCTAAAGTTCCAATCAGGATTTTTACCAACATTTTTTCTCCACTACAGAGGCTGTAGACTAGTGGTAGAGCTTAGAATCTGAATAAATGAAGACATTTTTAAAAAGCAAGATGATAGTGGTTGTGGTGGTGTGCTGCGGAAGTGGTTCCGACTCATAGCCACACACTGCATAGGGTTTGCAAGGCTGCAAATCTTTACAGGAGCAGAAAGCCTAGTCTTTCTCCCACGGAATGGCTGGCAGTTTCAAACTGCTGACCTTGAGATTAACAGCCCGACTCGTAACCACTACACTTATCAAATAGTACAGTCAAAATACTGATTGTCTTTCAAAATCTTTATTCTAATCATTGTTCATAAGAACCTTGACCTCGTTGGTTTCTCCAAATGCGGAAGAAAGAAAAGTGACGAGAACTGAAGAGGCTTGGAATCAATTAGTCTAGTACTAACAGAACAGGTGAATACCAGTCTCCATGACTCTGAGACCTTAAGAACTAGATAGTGCCCAACTACCACTGCCAACTGCTATGAAAGGGATCAGACTAGAGGTTCCTGGATAGAATGGGAAGAAATGTGGAATAAAATTATTAAAAACAAAATGACCTGGCTTACTGGTCAGAAAGTGACTGAAGGACCTGAGACTATGGCCCTCGACCACCTTTGAGGTCTGGAAATGAATGCACTCTTGTGACCCAATTATCACTCAAGAAATAGCCAGGCATATAGCAAGAACAACACTAGTAAGGCATGCTCACTACAGAATGGTCAACCATTCAAAAACAAAAGGACAATATTTTCCTAAGGACAGAGTTGAGAAAAAGGATGGAAAGGTGGGTGGAATGGAAATAGGAACCACAGGGAGGAAGTGGGATAATTGTTGCTGCATGGAAGGGATTGCAATTGTTGAGATGAAAAGCATACATTTGTTGAATGTAAAACTGATGATCTTGCCTGTAAATCTTCACTCAATTCACAATAAAACGTTTAAAAACAAAAAGCTTGCCCCTTAATTCTTCTTTGTTTTGTTATGAATGCATTCTTTTTCTTTTTAAAGTTTTTATTGTGAATTGAATGATAGTTTATATGGGAGAACATTGGTTTTATACCATCGATTCATTGCAATGCTTACAATCTCCTCCATATGCATCATCAAGCAACAATATTTGCTTCTATTCTCTCTGGGGTTTTTGTTGTTGTTTGGTGGGGGGGGGATTTACACAAAAACACTCAAGAATATAATATAATCATTTAAACAACCAAAGGGCACATTCTGCAAGACTTCCTCCTGGCTTCCAGCAGCCAGTCTCTCTCCTTCCATAGGTCCAGAGTCCTTAGCTGCTCCCTCTCGCCATGTCCTTATCTCTGCCTCCATCTCTGGTGTTGCTGCTATTCTGGATACGGTCGGTCCTGCATTCCACTTGTGCTCTTCTCCCTTGATCGTCCTAGGGACCTGTTTCTGGACTAACTAAGATTAACTACTCCCCCATTTTTGTTATAAAACTTCTACATTTACAGTGTGACAGTCACAATTAGTCATGATAACAATTACTCACTACTGAATCATAAAGTATCTTATCCCCATCTCTTTTCTACAAACCCATCTAGACAAAATTAAAACTATTCAGTGGGGCCTCTACCTTCCCCTGCACATACTTAAACTAAACTCCCTCTTGAAAACTGGTAAGCCAGTTACTTTGTACCTTTATCATCATCCCCTCATTTATAGGTAGCCAATGTCTAAGTTGCCCGTCCCTATCTACCCTGTATACAGAGGGACTAGGACTGATACTTGATGTGAAGACGCCTTCCCTCTCAGTTGGTATTTTGAGCTACTACATCCATAAATATAAGTCAAGTTCATCAAACTGTAGCAATTTACACTTGCTTCCTATATCAAATATTGTTTTTTATCTTCCTTTAGTCGAGTTCTGATTATCAAGCCATCAAAGCTAAGTCAGATGGGTACTATCTGAAAGTTTGGGCATTCTTGTATGTCTCCCCTCAGTTCTTAACAGCTGGACACTTCACTTTCAGCTTTAGCCTTCCGTGGCTATGTCCTTCTCCATGGGCTCAGGAATTCCCAGCTTTTATCATACTTTCGACCAACCAGCCCTTTCTCTTCTCTCTCTCATCTTCAGGTCAACGGGAATATAATGGAATGCGATTGAATTCAACCCATTTCTTCATTGCTGCCTTTCCCCCTCTTCCACTCACCAGTAGACCAATATGGTCACCAGCAAGCTTACATGCTTGTTTGTGTGTTCCCTTTGAGTGTCAGTCTTGGAGGTGGGTTTGTCCTGAAGGGACTTGATTGCTTTCCTGGATGGCTTCCCAGAGAACAACTTGCTTGTTCTTATAGTAGCTAATCAGACTGCCATTTTTGTTTTGCATTTTTCCCGCTGATCTTTCTTTCAAGATGTATCTTCTGCTGCTCTAGCTGTTCCAGGCTGGTCTGCTTGTCCTTTCTAGTGGGAATGTCCCACCTCAGAGGGTTTTGGATGGGGTTCAGGATTCCACCTAAGGTCTTATACATTGCAAAGGCTCTGCAAGAGACCTATTTCACTGAGCAAGTTCTAGAACTCCTTTTAGGTATTCCATTTAGGTATTCCAATCAGTTATAGGCTGAAGACGGGCTTACAAACTTTCCGTAAACATGTTTCCTGATATTTTTTTCTATCTCACTTAAATGTCTATTTTACAATAGTAGGTGAGGGAAACCAGTATTCATAAGACAGTCAAGCATGTTAACACTATTTCCCCTCTTCATACTATGCCTCAATCCCTGTATCACAGAGCTCTGTTGTTCCAAGGTTGAACATACATTACTATTTACTTCTGTCCAATTTAGCCCACCTGTCCCAGTGTTTCCCTATCTACCTTGTTCTTCCGCCCTCCTCCACCTTCTTGTGTATTGCCCTCCCCAATACACAAACTACAATGTGTCTACCACCTACCCTGTGCTCTACCGTCCCCTCCCGCCATCCCCTTCCCCACCTTATGGGTAACTAACAATTTTTTTTTTTTCCTTTTAGTATGTTGTCCCTTAATCCTTGAATATCTAAATTAAAACACAGAGGAAAAGATGGAGCTTTAAAAAGGAAACATGAAACAGTACCTAAGATTTGAAGGATAATACCCAATGATATAATATACATGTAAGTCAAGTCCAAGAAGAAACAAAGGGAGAAAGTGGGGCAGTAAATTTGAATAATAGCCAAGAATTTCCTAAATTAATGAGAGACCCCAACCCACATATCCAAGAAGTTTAGTAAAAATCAAATTGAATAAATATGATAGTCAAATTGCTAAAAAGAAAATATTTATAAAAATAATCAGAGGGAAAGGGACATACTACATATAAAACAACATGAGAATGGCAGCTGCTTTCACATTAGATATAATGGCACCCAGGAAACAATGGATGATAAATTCAAAGGACTGAAAGAAAGAAAAACAACAAAAACCAACTGTCGACATAGAACTCCACATTCAGTGTAAATATCATTCAAAAATGAAGACAAGAAAATCCAACTATTGGTCTCTATACTCATCTGGAGTCGAACACAGTAAAAGAAACCAAAGACTGAAGGAAGATACTAGCCCACAGGGCTAATAACCCACATGCATTACAGCCTCATCTAACCAGAGGTGAACAGAACTAGATGATGCCCGGCTACTGCTACAGCCCATTCTGACCAGTGACACAATTGAAGGCCCTGGTAAAAATGACAGAAACATAGAACAAAATTTCAATCATAAAAAAGATCAGATATACTAGAATGATGGAAACTGGAGGAATTCCCAAGACTTTTAATCTAGGACTGAAACCACTCCTAGACTTATCTTCCAGTCAAATAATAGATTAGATTATAAATAAAATAATATCACCTGTGAGCAATGTGTGTGTTAAACAATTAACAAATGGGATCAAACAGTCACCATTTACCCAAAAGCAAAGATGAAAGGTTTTCTGAGGAGTGGTTGGTGGATTTGAACCACCAACCTTTGGTTCAAACAGACCTTGAAATCAAGTACTTATCATATAGCACCACACCAGAATGCCATAAATTGTTGGGTAGGGTGTGGGGGTGGTGGTATACTGTCAAGTTGGTTCTGACTCATAGCAACCCTGTATTGTTGATGTGGCACTACAGGATAAGCACTGGACTGCAAAGTCGGTTTGAACTGGAAGGTTTTTGTTGTTGTCAGGTGCCATCGAGTCGGAACCAACTCACAGCGACCCTATGCACAGCAGAACCAAACAATGTCCAATCCTGGGCCAACCTCACTACCGCTGCCACACATCCTTCTCCAGCAACTGTTTCCTTCGGACAATATGTCCAAAGTATGAGAGACGAAGCTTAGCCATCCTGGCCTTCAAGGAGCACTCTGGCTGC
>NW_006408664.1:5727537-5762065 GCF_000296735.1 Chrysochloris asiatica | reverse complement strand
ATTGTCCGATGATTTCCGCATTCTTTTGGGTCACCTCTCTTTGGAATGGGCATAAAGTTCTTTGGAACTGAAAGGTAGGTAGTTCAAATCCACTAGTTGCTCCTTTGAAACCCTATACAGTGTTGCTATGAATCAGAACCAACACAACAGCATTAATTATCAACAACAATAACATAAACTGTAGCATGTTCATACAACAGACTATTGTTCAGATATAAAAAAGAACTATTTATCTACACAACATGGATGAATCTTAAAAAGCATTATCCTGAGTGAGTGCAACCAGACATGAAAAAGTATATAAATTTGATTCCATTTTTATGAGAAAAATTGAGTAAACAATAAAGCTGTGGTGAGAAAATGAGACTAAATAAATATTTTGGCAGGAGTCAGGGTAAGTAGAAGTAGATCACTTGGGAAGTGCCCTACAGGAACTTTCTGGAATGATGACATTTTCTATATCTTGATAAAGGTATAGGCTACACAGATGTGTGCACATGGTAAAACTGATCAAACCAGACATTTAAGATTCTGAACATATCACTAAATTAGATCTTTAAAAAGCTGTATTTAAAAACTAATTGGGTGCATTAAAATTAAAAGTCTAAAACATTTCTCATAAATCCAATAATTCAAGATATTGAAGACTTTATAGTCAAAGTATTTTTACATTAAACAATTTTTAATGAAGACTGCAACAAAGCTCTGTTGATACTGGTTATTGATTGGGACTTTAATATACTTTCATTACAGAGAATTTTGAGTGATTTTTTTTCCAGGTAATAGAATTTGATTATAGACAGTTAGAGATAATGGAAAGGAGTAGGCATTTGGGAGAAACACATAGCTGCTCTTTGTATCTAGTAAATGAAATTTAATACAATGACAGAAGACTACCACAACATATCTACATCATCAAATAAATAAAAAATTTTAAATGATTTTAGTAAATAAAGCATGCAAGTAAACCTCACCCACAGTCAGACAAAACTGCAAAACGTGCACTGCTCCTTCTTGTTTCAGAAAGTTCATAAAACGAAATAAAAGATCTTGTTGCTCTCTGATTTCCTTCAATTCTAACTTCAGCACCTTGACACAAGAGAGGCATAAGAAGTTAAGGCTATATAAATACTTTGCAGTATTATTTATATCAAAAGTAATATTAATTATAGCTGAAAGTACTTACAGATGGCTTTTTATTTCTAGGTTCTGCAAATTTTTGCAAGAAAGGAACCAAAGGGGAAGCAGGTTCAGTTGCTTTTTCAGGCTTTGAAAAGAGAAAATTGATTGATTCAGAAAGATTCCTGCTTAATTTGATGACATGAATAAAAGTTCAGTGTAATTTGAAATGGTTTCTAATATGTTCAATACTCACTGGACTGTCGTCTATGAAGATGATAAGCAAATGATTCACGGTATCCTAACAGAAAACAATAAACATAGGTAAAAATAATTCCACTATTATTGTCTGTCCTGAATTCTGAAAACTTTTATCCTATTATGAAAGTTTCTAGAAAAATGAAGGTATCAATGAAAAAGTGACAAGCATTTGCATTCGTGTATTACAGACAGGTACCATTTAAAATCCTGTAATGTTAGGGTTTCACCTCTTTGTGAAAATGGGCAGTGAAAACTGTTCTGATTTTGGCATTTGAAGTATTTATACAATATTCTGTTTCTTCAAAATCTTACTGGGTCAGCGAGGAAATCCAAAGAAGGAAGGAACACAGAACCAGACAGGATCTCTCTTATAAGTAAGGTCAAGGATCTGTCAAAAGAAATATAAATTGTATATATTTAGTACAATACAGCAATGTTTAACTTTCAAATACATATGAATTACCTGAGGATTTTGTTAAAAACGCAAATTATGAATCATTAGGTCTGGGGTGAGGCCTAATTTTCTATATTTGCAACAAACTCCCAGTAATGCTGCTAGTCCACAGACCACACTTTGAATAGTAAAGAATAAAAAGTCCTTACTTTGCAAAGGAGTCCTGTGGGCTAATGCACTAAACTGCAAAGTCAGTTTGAACCAGAAGGTTAGTGGTTCAAATTCACCAGCCACTCCTTGGAAACCCTATATAGGGTAGTTATGAGTCAGAATCAACTCGAAGCCACTTAACAACAACTTTGCTAAAAGAGAACTGCAATCTAAGAGTGGGGGAAAAAAGTTTTCTCAGCAGGGGGAACTTGGATAAACATCAGGAAATAGTTCCTGTCTAGTAAAAATTAAAATGTTTAATATATTTGAAAATTAATATTTAAAACTAACACTTAATGTTATAATATACCTTTTAATTATAACATTTAATGTTATAAATGGTTAAAATAAGTACTTTTAATATTAAAGTAAAAATATTAAAGATGACATTAAAAATTTTAAGTAAAACAATATTTCAAATATATTGCTAAAATAAATCATGGTTTATCTTCCCAGGATTATTAGGGTAAAAGTAAAGAGGTAACTTGTTATCTACACATGGTCCTGCCATGATGGCCAATTACTCTTCCCAGCTGAATACCTGAAAATCTAAACTTGTCTGGATGGTTTGATAAAGTGTTTATGTCTATGTGAGTCACAATGTACATGTCTTTAAGTAGGAACACCAAGGAAGTGTCATGATTTCAAACAATAAAATTAATCTTGCTCAGTCTTTTTCATTTCCTTTGTTTTCAAGAAAAACATTCTAATCAACACAACACATCATAAATAAGTAGCAACTAAAGTAGCATTTGCGAACTTAATAAGCTATATATTTTTAAATGAAGAACTATTCATTTATTTGGCTAACTTTTAGTGTACTCCTACTATGATCAGGAATAACAATATACATATGGCATGACATGCAAACAGTACACTAAGACATGTTCCAGTCTATTCATACCTGCAATCTGTTGCTTTAGGAGGCAGAATATAAGGAAAAAGTAGTTCAGTAAGCTTCCTTAAATAGTGTAATTCATCTCTTCGACTTCTCAAAGCCACATGAAGCTCTGGACCATATTCTTCTAAAGCAGCCTGCTGTAAAAACTCTGTATTTTTTACTGCAAATACAGACAAACAAATAAACTAGCTAAGCAACATTAAATAAATTTCTACTAACAAACAGACAATCATTTAACCTAATCATTCCTTTTTATGTCTTCCTCTCTTTCCAATATGCATTCTACAAAGAAGTTTTTCACAAACAGGATTTAAAAAGATAAATTCCTCTTTGCTGGAAGCTTTTCTACTTTGCAACAAGTTGGTAACAGGACCCTTTCCCGCTTAGCAAACAGGAATTTAAACTCATGTCAGCACCACCTTACAGATTATATTCAAACATAAAAGCAAATGAGATATTAAATACTACTACATCTTGTTACTCCACTGAAAATACAAATGTACCCTTCTCAAAATTCTTTCATTATACAAAGGGGCTTCAAAAGGTTTGTGAGAAAATTCCATTATCTGTTTAATTTTTCCATTAACTTTTTGAAGCCTCTCCATATCTTCTGCCCAGAGCCTACAACAGAGTGGGTGTAAAACTATGTAAGATGGAAGGCCTTTAACGGGCAGATCACTTAATAAATATTTCACTGATGCTATAAATAGTCTTACCACTCCTTTTTATAGACCTCAAATGACACGTAGAAAGATAAATCACATTTCCACCTTTCTACATTCAATAACAACTTTTAAGATAATGGAGTCTGTGTAGGAACCTTAACCCTAATTCAAAGGCATCTATTTTTTAACAGTTAATCTATTTTTATTAAAAGAATACACAGCAAATTTTAAAAAGGAAGAAGGTCAGTTTGCACAATCAGTGCTGTGGTTTCTTAGAAAGTGAAGGAAAGCCCTTTGTCTTTGAGGTTCAAATGTAGGATCAGCAAAGAAGAACTTAGTTATTACAAGAAACATATTTTAAATTATTTGTGAAACTTTTCTCTTCTAGGAACTTGGGTTACAGGTATTTTTTAAGTATCTATTGTAAGCATGGAATTTAAAATCAGAACACTAAACTAGGCTAAACTCAAGCTCTGTTTCTTTGCTAAGATGCTCTTAAACAAATTACATAATCCCTTTGAGCTTCAGTGAGGACATCAGTAAAATGGGGATAATAATTTGATCACTCAGGATCTTTATGACAATGAATCTGAAAGTAGCTTGGTGAACTCAAAAAATGAAACCAAATTAAGCCCACTGCCACCAAGTCTATTAGACTCATAGTGACCCAACAGGACACAGCAGAATTGTTGCTCAGGGCTTTCAAAATGGTAAATCTTTACAGGACCAGACAGCATCATCTTTCTCCCATGGAGTAGCTGGTGGGTTTGAACCACCAACCTTGTCATTAGTAGTGCAACACTTAACCCACTATACCACCAAGGTTCCCTGAACTCAAAAACGCTATATAAGTATCTTGATTAATAACAATCCTCCAATTTAATTTTGTTTACCTGTACCATAGCAAAATTGGAAAAATCATATTCTATCTAATTATATTAACAAAGTGCAACTATGAAATTATACCTAAAAATGATTGTGAATCAAATTTTTCAAATATGTTTACGAAGGAACTAAACAATTATTAACACTGAAAAGTCAGCATATAAAATACATAAATAATATTTGGTATGGTTAAGCATTCACAAATAATTCAAATGTTTAAATTAAATCTCAAGATAGGAATCTACTCAACATCTATTAAACATAATAAAAGGTGCAATGATTAAAATGCTCACTGCTGACCTAAAGGTCACTGGTTCAAACCTACCAGTTGCTACTTGGGAGAAACGACCTAGTGATCTACTCCTATACAAATTGAGGGTTGTAAATGTAAAGGTAGACGTTTTGTAACAAGGAGGGGAGTGATTAACTTTGCAGTCTAGGAGCAGAGGTCCCTGGAATTATCAAGGGAGAAGAGCAGAGAGCAGGACCCTACCCAGAGAAGCAGTGACTCCAGAGATGGAGGCAGAGACGATGATGTGGAGCGATGGAGCGGCTATGGACTTTAGACCTAGAGAGGGAGAGGGGCTGTGTGCTGACGACCGGGGGCCAGGCTTATAGGGAATACCCTTTGGTTGGTTGATGATGCATGGAGAGGAGTGTAACCATGGCAGTGAAATGATATATCACAGGGTGAATGTAAAACTAATGTTCTCCCATGTAAACTATCACATAATTCATAATAAAACATTTAAAAAAAAAAGACAGTTTAGAATGCCCCGTGGAGCAGTTCTACTCTGTTATCTAGGGTTGCCATGAGTTTGAATTGCCGTAACAGCACAGAACAATAAAGTTAAGAGAAACTAAAGAGATTGTGAAAAAGACAAAACGAGTATGGGGGGAAACCCACCTTAAATCAAACTGGAAATTGAAAGCAAAATAAAGATGATGGAAAACAGAACGTGGGTTAATCCCATGTAATCATCAGTGTATCTACTAGCTCATCAGTCAGCAATTTTCAAACCACAAAAAAAAAAAAAAAAAGTTGAAGGAATTCATGAGAAAGAAACATCTATAAGATGAAAATGGTATACCATCCTTCTGTACATTTATTATAGAATTTAAATTAAACTAATACTTTAACATTTCAAAAGGTCATGATGGCTAACACTTACATGAAGACAGAAAATTCCCATATTAATTTCTATTCTTAAGAGAGTAAGGGTGGAGAGAAACTTTTAATTATTATTACCTATGCATTACTTTTTATTTCTTCAATTATGCACAATTCTGAGACCAAATAATGTAGAGAACCAAGCCATACATTTAGGAAATAAAATTGTAAAACAAAAATTTTTAAGAAAAAAATGTTTTTAAAACTGAAATCCTTTTTATAAGTCTGTCCAAGTCATAATATTTAGAATATCAGGATCTTTGGACAATTTAAAGTCTTCTTAATTATGTCCTTTTAATTTTATGGATTCCATCAATAACAAGATTATTAATGAATCCAATATGGCATTTTGTGGTGACTTTATTTTAACATGAATTATAGTAGTAAACTAATAATGCCTTTCTTGCAAATTCAATAATAAATCTGGGTAAAATATATCTGTCTATTACTAACAACTGAAAGGGATTTCAGTTTAAAAGAATACTTGCATCATTTGTAAATAGATCAGTTAATGTATCAGTACTCTAGACAGTTCAGGTAAAACATTAAGTCCATAAAAACAGTATCATTCAATCTGTAGTAGAAAACTGCATTACCTTTTTGTCTGGCTTTAACTATCAATTCTATATGCTTCATTGCTGCTTTTAATAGTTTCTTGGTTACAATAGATGGAATATCTACCTAGAAAAATTCAACATTAAAATAAACATTTAGCATTTAAGATACATGGGTAGGGACACTATAATTGAGAAATTGGAACATATCTTAAAAATGAAAAGTAATCTCCCCACATCCCAAAAAAAATCCAGAGGGAATAGAAGCAAATACTGTTGAATGATGATGCACTGTGATTGTAATCATTGCAAGGAAATAATGAGTGTAAAACTGATGTTCTCCCATGGAAACCATCTTCAATTCACAATAAAAACTTTTAAAAAACATACAAAGATTACAGCCTTGGAAACCCTATGCAAGGTCGCTGTGAGTCAGAACCAACTCCATGGCACATAACCACTAACCAACCACCACTATTTACCAAATAAAGGCTTACAGAATTATCCAGGAACAATTAGTCCAATGGACTAAGGGACCACGTGCACATCCATTTCCACACCCTTGAAACCAGAACTAAATGGTGCCTGGCTATCATTTCCAAATGCTCTGAAAGGGATCACATTAGAATGTCTTGGATAGAGTGGGAGAAAATTGTGAAACAAAACTCAAAATCATAAAAAGACCACAGTAACTGGTTGGCTAGACACTGGGAGAACCCCTGAGATTGTGGCCCTTAGTTACCTTTCATGTCTGGAACTGAACTAAATTTTCCACCAAACAATATATAAGCCTATAATGCAACAACAGCACTCGGAGGTATGCACTACTTAGAATAATCACACATTTCAGGTCAAGAGGGCAGCATTTACCTAAGGACAAAGTTAAGAAAGAGTAGGAATGTTGCTGTTGTTGTTGTTAAGTGCCGTCAAGTTGGTTCCGACTCATAGCGACCCTGTACAGTGTTTCTGAGGCTGTAAATCTTTATGGGAGCAGAAAGCCTCATCTTTCTCCCGCAGAGCAGCTGGTAGTTTCGAACTGCTGACCCTAAGGTTCGCAGCCCGATTAGTAACCACTATAAAGGAATGGAAATAGGAAATACACAGAGCAAGTGAGGTAAGTGATGCTACATTGAGGGGACTGCAATTAAGGACATGAAACAAAATGTATATTAAGTGTTGAATGTAAAACTGAGGATATGCTCTGTAAACCTTCATCCAATTCATAATAAAAGTTTAAAATCAAATTTAAAAAATTAAAGGTATTATTTAAAATCTCTGAAAAATATATTTTAGAAGCACTTAATATTCTTTGTTGTTATTGTAAGGTGCCATTGAGTCGGTACCGACTCATACGGAGCCTATGCAAAGCAGAACAAAACACTGCCCAATCCTGGGCCAACCTCACTACTGTTGCCACATTTGAATCCATCGATGCTGCCACTCGGCCAATCCATTTCATTGGGGGCTCTTCATCTTTTTCTCCGACCCTCCACCACCTTACCAACATGATATCCTTCTCTAGTGACTGGTCCCTACTGACAATACAATATGCCCGAAGTATGAGAGACAAAGTTTGGCAATCCTGGCCCCCAAAGAACACTCTGGCTGCACTTCTTCCTACACAGATCTGTTGGTTCCAAGGGCAGCCCATGGCACTTTCAATATTCTCCTACAACACCATAACTCAAAAGCATCAATTTTTCTATGGTCTTCCTTATTCACTGTCCAGCTTTCACATGCATATGAGGTTATTGAAAATACCATGGCGCACCTTAGTCCTCAAGCTGACATCTTTGCTCTTCAACACTTTAAAAAGGTCTTGTGCAGCAGATTTGCCTAATGCAATATGTCGTTTGATCTCTTGACTGCTGCTTCCATGAGTGTTGACAGTTGATCCAAGAAGAATGAAGTCCTTGACAACTTCAGTCTTTTCTCCATTGATAAGAATGTTGTTTATTGGACCAGTGGTGAGGATTTTGTTTTCTTTACATTGAGATGCAATCCATACCGAAGGCTGTGCTCTTTGATCTTCATCAGTAAGTATTTTAAGTCCTCTTCACTTTCAGCAAGCAAGGTTGTATCATCTGCATATCACAGACTGTTAATGAGTCTTCCTTCAATACTGATGCCGTGTTTTTCTTTATATAACCTAGCATTTCAGATTATTTGCTCAGCATATAGGTTGAATAAGTATGGTGAAAGAATACAACCCTGTCACACACCTTTCTTAATTTTAAAACATTCAGTGTTCTCATGTTCTGTTTGAACAACTGCCTCTTGGTCCAGGTACAGATTTCTTGTGAGCACAATTAAGTGTTCAGGAATACTCATACTTCGCAATGTTGTTCATAGCTTGTCATGATCCACACAATCAAAAGCCTTTGAGTAGTCAATAAGGAATAGGTAAACATCTTTCTGGTATTTTCTGCTTTTAGCCAAGATCCAGCAGACATCAGCAATGATATCCCTTATTCCACATCCTCTTCTGAATCCAGCTTGAACTTCTGGAAATTCTCTGTCAATGTATGCTTGCAGCCATTTCTGTATTACCTTTAGTAAAACTTTACTAGCATGGGATATCAAAGATATTGTCTGATGACTTCCGCATTCCATCTGGTCACCTCTCTTTGGAATGGGCACAAATATGGATCTCTTCCAGTCAGTCAGCCAGATGGTTGTCTTCCAAATTTCTTGGCACAGATGAGTGGTGCCTCCTTCCTTGAAAGATTTCAATTTTTATTCCATCAATTCCTGGTGCCTTGTTCGTTGCCAATTCCTTCAATGCACTTTGGACTTCTTCCTTCAGTATCATTGGCTCTTGATCATATGCTACCTCTTGTTGTTGTTGTTAAGTGCCATCGAGTCAGTTCCGACCCATAGAGACCCTGTATAGGGTTTCCGAGGAGCAGCTGGTGAGATTGAATCGCCGACCATGCAGTTCAAACGGCTTTGTAGTCTGGCGTGTTTACCCCACAGCGCCATACCAGGCCTCTATGTTACCTTTTAGGTCATACCAATTGCACATCAGATACTTTTTCCATCACAGTTCATACAAATTTCTCTTAATATGCATACCTTAAATACCAATTCTTCTCACAAAATACTATCTTTACCCCTGACTTATAAGGAAGCTTCAATAATTTAATGAAAAAATTCCATTATATTTCAACTCAATTTTTCCATGAACTTTTTGAAACCCCTGAAATTTGTTTCTGTGTTCTTTGTTTTAAAATCATACCAAGGAAAAATCTCCAGTAACTTATCTCCTAAGGGCTTTAAGTTACACATAAACCTATGCAGAACCTGTACAAAGAGGAAGAGGTAGTTTGAACAGAACAATAATATACTGCATGCTTTAATACAAGAAAAGTGTGTGTCAAGGTTGTATCCACTCACCATATTTATTCAATATATATAATGAGCAAATAATACACGAAGCTGAACTATACAATGAACACATCATCAAGGATTGGAGCAAGGCTCATTAACAACCTTCAATATACAGATAACACGCTTGCTCATGAAGCACTTACTGGATCACACCCCAACATAAAGACAGGAAAAACTTCAAAACTGGATCAACAGTAACTATCATAATATACAGAGAAACAGCAGAAACTGTCAAGGATTTCTTTTTACTTGGATCCACAATCAACTCCCATGGAAGAAGCAGGGTAGAAATTAAATAATATAATGCACTGGGCAAATCTACTGCAAAAGACCTCTTGAAAGTACTAAAAAGCAAAGATGTCACCTTGAGGACTAAGGTAGTAGGTGAAGGAAGGATAAAAAAGTAAAGGAGAGACACACATTAACTTGTGAAGGGACAGAAAATATATAATAAGGTAAAAGTCAGCAAAAAATGATCAAGGTAAAGGAAGACGTTGGGAGGAGCACAAAAGTTAAAGGCCACAATGTTCATACTATTGCACACAGAATCTGTTGTGGCACTGTACGATAGAGCACTGGATGACAATGTCGGTTTGAACGACAAGTTGGCAGTTCAAACCCACCAGCTGCTCCTCAGAAACAGGGTCGCTATGAGTCAGAAATGACTCAATGGCACTTAACAACAACAACAACAACGAGTTGATACCTAGAGAGACAAGCTGAGCAGGTGTAGGAAGGCAAGTAGAACCACTGTTGCTGATAAGTGCTATCAAGTTGGTTCTGACTCACAGCAACCCTGTATGCAGTTTCAGAGAAGCATCTGGTAGGTCTGAACAATCCACCTCACGGTTAGCAATCCAGTGCTTACCCTAAAGCACCACACCAGGACCAATAAATATATACACAGATTTTGCAGAGGACATTTCTACATATGAAGGAGCCATGGTAGCACAGTAGGTTACGAGCTGGGCTGCTAACCACAAAGTCAATAGTTCAAACTTACCAGCCACTCTTGTAAAGATCTATAGCTTCAGAAACCCTATACAGGGTTGCTATGAATCGGAACCAACTTGACAGTACACAGCCATCCATGATTTGTATGTGCTGTAAATGTATCTATGAATATAGTAGAGCATTGTTGTTGTTGTTAAGTACTGTGGAGTTGGTTCCGACTCATAGCAATCCTGTACAGGGTTTCCTAGGCTATAAATCTTTACGGGAGCAGAATATCTCAACTTTCTTCAGCTGAACCAATGATAGTTTTGAACTGCTGACCTTGCAGCTGGCAGCCTGACTCATAACCACTACACTACCAGAACTCCTTATAGTACAGCATAGTAAGGGCAAATTATGAAAACTTTGTAGCCATAATCAAACACCTTAAGGGAATGAGTTAATGGGCCTGGGAGTTCAGGACCATAGTCTCAGACATCAGGTAAATTGGAATGACAATCCACACAAGTCAATGTTCTACAACCTTTGTTGGTGAACAATGACTGGGGTCATAAAAGCTTATAAATGGCCATCTAAGATACATTTAATCTCTCCCCATCCAGAGCAAAAAAGAGTGAATAAAATCAAAGACTCATGGAAACAATTAATTGAAAGGACTAGTAGACCACTGGAACTCCAGCCTCTACAACCCTGAGAGCAGAAGAACTACATAGTATCCAGTTACCACTACTATCTGTTCTGGAAGGGATAACAAAAGGAGGTCTTGAATAGAGTGGGAGAAAAATGTAAAACAAAACTCAAAATAGTAAGACCAGTCTTACTGGTCTGATAGAGACTGGTGGAACCCCCAAGACATGGTTCTGAGATACTCTTCAAGACTGGATCCACAACCAATACTCATGGATGCAGCAGTCAATAAAACAAACAGCATATTTAATTAGGCAAGTTTACTGCACAAGATCCCTTTAAAGTGCTATCAGGTAATGATATCAGTACAGAAGAATGCACCCATAAGACTAAGACAACCCAGGCATAATCCTTTGCTCACTAACTCATGCATTGACAAAATTACTTTCTATAAAATGGACATAATAAAGATCCACCTAGCTCCCAGGGGGTAGTAATGTAGAGAAGATGAAAAGAATGAATCTGTAACAGGGCAGAAAAGGTAACTTGCTGACATTATAGAATAAGGACTAAATTTCTAACAACAAGGTTAGCAGTTCAAACTCGCTAGCTGTTCTTTGGAAAAAAAGATAAGGCTTTCCGCTCCCACAGAGATTTAGAGCCTCAGAAACCCCATACAGGGTCACTGTGAGTCAGAATTGGACTTCTGGTATAGCACTATAGGATCAGTACTAGACTATGAACCAAAAGGTCAGCTGTTCAAACCCACCAGCTACTCCTTGAAAATCCTATACAGGATCACTATGAGTCACAACAAACTCAACAGCACTAACAAATGAGTCAACTCAACAAAACCAACTCAACAAACAACAAATGAGTCAGAACTGACTTGAAGGCATTGGATTTGGTTTTAGGTATGGATAGCTGACAAAGGATTAGAATATACAATGAACTTTTAGAATCAGTAATAAAAAGACTAATAACCCAATTGAAAATGAACAAAGCATCTTAATAAGCATTTCCCCAAATAAGATTTGCAAATGGCCAATAAACATACAAAAATATGCTCAATGTAGTCTTAAGGAAAATCCAAATCAAAACCACAGTGAGATACTACCTCACACCCACTAGAATGGCGTTGATAAAAAAAATAGATAACAAGTATGGAGAAATCAGAACCTTCATATACTGGAGACAAGAATGTAAACTGATGTACTTAAGAAAACAATCTGGCAATTCCTGAAAAAATGAAACACAGTTACCACTTGACCCAGCAGTTCAATTCCTAGGAGAATAGTTAATAAAAATAAAAATACATATTCACAAAAACACTTGTAAACAAATGCTCATAGCAGCATTATTCCTGAGAGTCAAAAGATGGCAACAACGCAAGTATTTACCAACTGATAAATTGACCAAAAAATGGGTATATATCCATATAATCAAATGTCGTTTGATTAAATCAGGAATGAAGCATTGATATATACAACATACTAACATGAATAAACTTTGAAAACATTATGTTAAATAAGGAAAGCCATTCATAAGAGTTATATATTGTATGTTTCCAAAGAATTACATTGTATGATTCCATTAATATAAAATGTATAAAATACATAAATCTATATACTGGTCGTTGCTTAGGGTACGGGGTAGAGAAGTTCTGGGGGGTTACAGCTAAAAGGAATCTTTTTGGGTAATGAAAGCATTCTAAAACTGATTGTGGGATGGTTGCACAACTCTGTGAATATAATAAAAATCACTGAATTATACACTTGCAATGAGTGAACTTGTACAGTGGTATGGATTGAATTGGTGGTTGGTGGTTATGTGCCATGGAGTCAGTTCCAGACTCATAGCAACCCTGTATAGGATTTCCAAGGCTATAAATCTTTAAAGGAGCAGAAAGCCTCATCTTTTTCCTGCAGAACAGATAGTAGTTTCGAACTACTGACCTTGAGGTTCACAGCCCGATTCGTAACCACTACACTATACCAGAGCTGCTTATGGATTGAATTAAGTACCCTCAAAATATGTGTTGAAATCCTAACCCTGTATCTGTAAATGTGAACTTGTTTAGAAATAGAAATTTTTTCTCTTTTATACCAGATATGTTGTTGTTAAGTGTCATCAAGTCGGTTCCAACCCATAGTGACCCTGTATAGGGTTTCCAAGGAGCAGCTAGTGAGTTTGAACTGCCGACCTTGTGGTTCAAACCGACTTTGCAGTCCAATGCATTATGTTGTTGTTGTGTGCCGTGGAGTCAATTCCGACTCATAGCGACCCTGTACAGGGTTTCCGAGGCTGTAAATCTTTACGGGAGCAGAAAGACTCATCTTTCTCCCACAGAACAGCTGGTAGTTTCGAACTGCTGACTTTGCGGTTTGCAGCCCAATTCATAACCACTACACTACGAATCCTTCCCCAATGCATTATAGTAGGTCCTAAACTTAATCACTTCTGAGTTCTAAAAAGAACAAGATAAACAGAATACGCACTGTGGGCAGACAGATACCATGGAACTACCACAGCTACCAACAAAAAAAATTACCCCTTAGAGTCACAACTCAATTCAGGCTCCTAGTCTCCTGAGTTGTGAGAAAATAAATTGGTTCTTTAAAGTCATCCACTTGCAATATTTCTGTTACAGTTGTTATTGTTGTTATTAATTGTTGTCACGGTGGTTCTGAAAATCAGAGCAACCCTGTATTGGGTTTCCAAGGCATGACTGATGGGTTTGGACCATCAATCTTGTGGTTAGGAGTTCAGTGTTTATCCTACAGAACCATACCAAGACTCCTCTGTTATAGTAGTGACAGGCAATGAAGGCATATGATATATGAATTATGTATCAATAAAATTGGTACAAAATTTTAAAAGAACATATAGCACACTACAAGGATGAGGTACTATGATTTTGTAATCCATTTGGCTAACTCAACGCCTAACTTCTAGCAGTCAGTCTATTAATTAATATGTAGAGAATGAATATCATTGTGATGAGACAGCCTTTTGAACAATTAATTTTATTTGACTAATTCCAAGTTGTAATTCAAATGGCTTATCATCAACCAATTCATATTTTACTGTTTCATTCTACCTAAAATAGTCTACCCCAGTCCCTTTTTTAAAAAACAATGTGCTAATGTATATCAACATTTTTCTATTTATAAAAATAAATGCTTAATGCAAAAAACATAGCAAATGCAAATAAATATGTGGAAGAAAGCAAAAATCAGCATCAGTCTACAATAATAAGAGTTAACAGTGAATAAGAGATAGATATGTCTTTCATTGCATATTAACAAACTTTAAAATGGGAGCTTTTCAGTGTGGAAAATACCATACAGCATTTTCCTGTCACTTATACTTGACTATTTGAGATAAATATATTCCATGTAAGTAAGTACAATATTTTATAAGATGATTTTTCATAGCGATGTAAAATTCTATAGTTAGGAAGTATTAGAATTTATTCAAATCAACCACCCTTAATCACTGGACATCAGTTTATCTTTACAACTTTTCTATTACAAATTATATTTCAATGGAATTTTGAACAAATATTTTTTAACACATTTTTTATTACTTCCCTAAGCTACATGTTGTTGTTATGTGTTGTATGTTGTTGTTGTTGTTATGTGCCGTCGAGTCGGTTCCGACCCATAGCGACCCTGTACAGGGTTTCCGAGGGTGTAAATCTTTACGGGAGTAGAAAGCCTCATCTTTCTCCCGCGGAACAGCTGATAGTTTCGAACCGCTGACCTTAAGGTTCGCAGCCCGATTCGTAACCACTACGCTACCAGAGCTCCTTGTGTTGTATAATTGGTTCCAAATCATGCAACCCTGTATATCGTTTTCAAGGAGAGGCTGGTTAGAACCGCCTGCTTATCCTACAATGCCACCCCAGGCTCCTAAGATATATGTTGCTGTTGTTGTTGTTGTTGTTGGTGGTGGTGGTGGTGTTAAGTGCCGTTGAGTCGGTTCCGACCCACAGCAACCCCTGAACAGGGTTTCCAAAACTATAAATCTTTACAGGAACAGAAAGTCTCATCTTTCTCCCGCGGAGCAGCTGGTAGTTTTGAACTGCTGACCTAGCAGTTCGCAGCCTGATTCGTAACCACTACGCTATATAGGAGGGGGCTTCAAAAAATTGGTAAAAACAATCCCATTATCTTTTAATGTCATTTTCCATGAAATTTTTTAATCCCCCTCATATGAAAAAAAATGTATTTAAACTTGAATGCAAAGACATTTTTAAGTCTTTGCTTTGCCTGTATATACTAACCATACTAAATAATATCATTTTTTAATCTTAGACAATCTGATAGAGAAAAAAAAGTTATCTCATAGTGAATTATAATTATTTGATGTAAGATGACATCTGAGGGTAAGTCAAAAAGTACTGATATTAAAGGGTTCCAATTCATACACACAGGGGTTTATTCCAAAAAAAAAAAAAGTATACAAACATGTCTCTGTGATTTCAAAAATTATCTCAGCAATACACTTATCTTAATCTCATTAAAATGCCTTCAAGAAAAAGATACTTTTTGTGCTACCAAAAAATACACGATTTCGAGGTCAAAGCTAATAACAAGTTTTTAACAAAATTCAAAAAGGATATCATCCCAAGTTGCTGAAGATTTGCAACAAGTTTACACATAAAACATCACATTTCAGATGGATCAAGCATTTTAAAGGTTAGGAAGACCTCAAAGATAAATTCAAGGTAGAGCAGTCAGTTAAAAAAGGTATGACAACTATTTTTGGGGATTCCAAAGGACCCATCTTGGTAAGATTTCCTCATTGTACACAGGATGATCATGGGGACTTATAATGAAGGAGTTTTAAGAAAACTGAAAAATGTATTGGCCAGGAAAGTTGCACTGAGGAATTTTCCCATCATGACAATGTACCTGGCTCATTCTTCAAAGTTACTCTACAACTGTGTCCTTGCCCCCTGAAAGATCTCTTTTGTTACTAAAACTCAAATGATATTTAAAAGGAATACTATTTGAAACACACAAGGATTCCAAAACTGCCATTTTGACATGGTATGTATTGAGGTGTGCAGTATTCTCTGGGAAAGAGTTAGAGAGATGGAAGCATGCCTTCAAATGTATATGTTGTTGTTGTTATGTGCCGTGGAGTCGGTTCTGACTCATAGCGACCCTGCACAGGGTTTCCGAGGCTGTAAATCTTTATGGGAGCAGAACACCTCATCTTTCTCCCGCGGAACAGCTGGTAGTTTCGAACTGCTGACCTTGTGGTTCGCAGTCCGATTCGTAACCACTACGCTACCAGAGCTCCTTTCAGACTTTGCTAATTGATGTTACATGAAGTGGATTGCAATCACTGTAATGACATGAAGTATTATAATTGATTGAATGTAGGATTGATGATTTGTTAGGTAAAATTTCACTTAATTCACAATAAAACATTTAAAAACCAAAGTATATAGACAAAAAAAAATGTATAGATCTAGATTAAGGATATGTTAAGAAACAATAGCTTCACATTTTGATATTTTTGTTTAATAAAGGTTTTGTGCCTTTGTAGCAATACTTTCTGACTTATCCTGTATGTTCAAGTACTCACTGACTATTTCGTATTTTCCTTTTGTGAACTGTTTATTTGCATTTATTGCACTTCATTCCCATGGTGGTTGCCTATATTGTTCAATTCTCAAATAGGTGTAGAAACATTTAACAGATTAATACTTATTTCATTTACTAATGACAAAGATATTGTTGTTGTTATGTGCTGTGGACTCGGTTCCGACTCATAGCAACCCTGTACAGGGTTTCCTAGGCTGTAAATCTTTACGGGAGCAGAAAGCCTCATCTTTCTCCCCTAGAACAGCTGGTACTTTCAAACTGCTGGCCTTGCGGTTCACAGGCCGATTCGTAACCACTACGCTACCAGAGGTCCTTCACAAAGATGTTGTTGTTGTTGTGTTGTGATGTGCCGTGGAGTCGGTTCCGACTCATAGCGACCCTACACAGGGTTTCCGAGGCTATAAATCTTTATGGGAGCAGACTGCCTCATATTTCTCCCGCGGAACCGCTGGTAGTTTCGAACTGCTGACCTTGCGGCTCGCAGCCAGATTCGTAACCACTTATTAGGATATTCAATCCTATTGAGTTGAGAAGGCAATAGATGTGTGTCAACAGTCAGCATGCTAAAAGCACATATACACAAAGGCCCAAACATACACAAACTACAGCTCTAAAACTGGAAAAAGGAAAAAAAAAAAAAGACTAAATAATCATCATTGCCACTTACTCAATAAATTCATCTAGCTGGAACATGACTTTTTTTTACTAGTTAATTTTTATTTCTAATTTCCACAAAACAAGATTACCAAAGATTAAAGAAAACAAAATTAGGCCACTTTTGATCAATTTTTTTAAACTAAAAGATAAATAAAAGGTGATGAAAAAAACAAATAAATATGGTTTAGGAGAAATTTAAAAACAGACTTTAAACTCTCTTTGCTAATGACGTAGTGCCATGAAATCCCCAAATTTATCATTATAAATATATACCTTGTGAATTCTTCGTATCAGTACAGACGCAAAAAATCGTAATGTAATTCTCAGCTCATCAACAAAGGATTCATCATCTGTTACATCCCTTCAATTGAGAATAAAAGCAAACATTTAGAAGTTCAGGGAAATACAAAGCTTCACCTGGAAACTAAGAAAAGTCTAGAACATCTTTTTGCCATTTATTTATGCTGTTTTTCTTTTTTATACAAACAATGAATTTCACTAAAGAATAAAGTCAGAAATGCAAAAAAGAAGTTGTACGTTTATAATTTCAGTATCAAAATTTTATCACTATTAACTAAAGTTTAATATGTGTAGTCCCTTTCAAACATACACATGTACATAAATCATATTTTTTCAATACTAAATAGTCATTTTCAAAGCACCATCAAAGAAAACTCAAAGACACAAAACAAAGAATAATTTTGGAAAGGCAATAGAATTAAATTATAATAAAATTTTAATCAGTTTTAAATATTTAAAAAAATTAATAATATAAACTAATTCTTAAAGTTGAAAAAACAACAACATCACATAATGTGTTCTATTTTCTTTAAAAAGAACTGAAAAGGAAACAATTTCTTCACAGAAATGTTAGCAACCCTCTTCTGAGGGGCTCCAGTTCATTTTCCCGACATCTTTATGTTCCTAGAAGTAGGACACTTCTGTCTCTAATTAAGGCAAGAAAAAAGGTATATAAAATGGTATGCTGAACTTGAAGATGGTGCTAACTCAATTGTAAAGAAATATAGTCAAATTTATTGACTGAAAACTCATAATATGACAAAGGGGAGGAATTTACATTTTATAAAAGGCTTCATCATCAACTTTCCTTAAATGGCAAATATCCCCTATTAAAGGCAGAATCCAATGTAAAAAATTAATCAGTACAGCTTTTCAAGAAAATATGGTATGTATACTGTAGAGACTACAATGGTAAGACTCTGTCTCTTGGACTTTGGACATGTTGTCATGAGGGATCAGTCCCTGGAGGAGACAGCATGTTGAGTAAAGTTGAAGGTCAATGCAAAAGAGGCAGACCCCCAACAAGATGAACCGACAAAGTGGCAGCAACAGTAGGCTCAAACATCCTTGTGAAGGTGGCACAAGACCGGACAGTGTTTAGTTAGGTTTTGCACAGAGTCAGAACTGACTTGATGACACCTAACAACAAAACTATAGACTAAATTTGTTTTAACATACTCTAGACGAATTCACTTGGTAGCATTTATTTATTCTTTTGCTGGTAGCGTTTATTTTGTTGTTGTTATAAAATTCAAAATATAACGAATCAAATAAAACTAGGGTAAGTTTCATGAAATACTATGCATTATAAACCATATAGGTGTAAGTGCTCAGCCATGTAACCAAGCATATATAATGCTTACGTCAAGAAACACACAAATGGGTTTCAAAGAGTTTGTGGGAGAATTCTATTAATCTCAGTTCAATTTTCCACAAACCTTTTGAAGCTCCTTTGTACTTATTACATAATACAACCTGGAGATCTCTTTAATTCTCAAGCTAGGTTGTTTCAGAGATAGATTACTCTATCATTCAAAACTCAAGACACCTGCAGTTAGTACATAAAATGTTGTTGTTGTTGTTAAGTGCCGTTGTGTCAGTTCTAGCTCATAGTGACTCTGTAGAGGGTTTTCAAAGAACCACTGGTGACTTCAAATAAGTGGCCTTCAGGTTCAAACCCACCTTGCAGTCTAGTGCTTATCCTACAGTGCCACACCAGGACTCCAGTACATACATTGCTGTTGTTATTTAAGTGCCGTCAAGTTGGTACCGACTCATAGTGACTCTGTATAGGGTTTCCAAGGAGTGTCTACTGGCTTTGAACTTTGCAGTCCAGTCAGTGCTTACTGTACAGCACCACACCAGAACTCCAGTACATACATAGCAAATAGCAAAGGTTACTTTAGGACAAATATGAATTGTACAAACTCTCTTTCAATTTAATGAAACATCTAAATATAGATTTTTCTTTCCAAAGGTACAATGATTTCAATTGTTAATAAGTGGATATTACATGAATTAATCACTACACTTACGAATGGTGAAACATTTTACGTTATTTTTCTTTTGAAAGGCAACTCTGGCTATAGAATTTTCTCCTCTTTGCTATCACTTCACAATTCATTCACCAGTTACATCAGTGATGTGACCCACTATGCCACCAGGGCTCTTCAAGAGGTTCTTTATCATGGGACAGAGGTTTTTGTTCCTTGGGGAACATTGGTGCTACTGGCATCTAGTGAAAGAGGCCACAGATGCTGTTATATATCCCACGATGCACACTACTATCTATAGAGGTCACTATGAGTCAGAACCAACCTGACGGCACTTAACAACAACGCTATCCCCTACAACAATTTCCCCTAAAATGTCAATAATGCCAAAGTTGAAAAATGCAAGCCTACAAAGAAGACTAACATTAGCATGTTTAACTATTGACAGCATTCACTATACTATAGAAATACAAAGGTCTTATAGGAAACACATACCTGTACCAAGGATAAACAAAGTTTTCCAACACTAATTCAAGAACCTGCATAAAAAATATTTAAAAAAAATAAAATTAGTAAGCTAATGAATTATACTGTTTAGTAACATATATTACCAAGAATGTATTCTATTTTCTGAACTGTTCACTTCTAATATATTACTTTTACATGGTAAAACATGTATATCAAGCTTAGTAGTGATTATGAGGACCAAAAAGAAATGTTCATATGACAAACCCATGAAAAATTATAAAACTCCATAAAAATGATAAGTTAATATTAGCCTAACACTTACACACATTTCAGAATATTTCTACAATCAAACAAAAAAGTTAAATAAATTATTTCTACCTTTGAAGCTTCACTAAATTGAAAAATGTTCCATGTAAAAAAAGAAAAGAACAGGCTGATCATTTACATTCTTAAACATTCTCTATTATACAGTATTCCCAGAAAAAAAGGAAAACAGGGAGCTAACACTTAAAAAATAGGCAGCATCAAGTAGATTCTAACTCATTGTGTTACCCCATAAGACAAAGTAGAACTGGCTCAGAAGGTTTCCAAAGCTATAATCTTTACAGAAGCAGATGGACACATCTATCCAGAGAGGATGGTGTGTTCAAACCTCAGACATTTTGGTTAGTAGCCAAGTTTTGAATAACTGTGTCAGAAGCACTCCTAACACATACATAAATGGCCATATGTGTCAGTGACTGATTGCCTTTTAAAGAAGGAGAGAGACAGGAAGAGGAGTGGACTTCTAGGATGCGGATACTTTGTTTCTTAATCTTAGCACAAGTTTATATGAATGTGTTCATTTTGTGAACATTTTAGCTGTGCAATTAAAACTGGTATATGTAAACTATCATCTGAAAAATTAAAATATGGCAAGCCCTAAGTGTGAAATTTTATTATTATTAATTATTATTGTTATTATCAGCACCCTTCAAGTCCCACTCACCTTCTCTTCCTGTCTCTCTCCTCCTTTGAAGGTAATCAATCACTGACACCTGTGGCCACTTACGTACGTATACCAAGTCCTAAGTGTTAACTAGACTCCTGATGGAGTGCTACACAATAATGCACTGGACTTCAAGGTGGGTTCAAACCCATCAGCTGCTCCTCAGAAACCCAATACAGACTCACTATGAGTCGGAATCGACTTGGCAGCACTTAACAACAACAACTGCTAAATATTCTTGGGTCTGTTGTAGCAGTATGTGGTTTTTTTTTGTTTTTTTTTTTTTTGGTTTTTTAGCAGTATGTTTTAAATTTTAAAAAAAAATGTTTTTAAAAGAATTTGTAGCAATTTTCAATAAATTAAAAGTTAGGAATAAAACAATGTGCCTAATTCGTATGTCTCATACTTACTCTTGCAACAAAAATAGAGACTAAGGATACTATAGGTTAAACAAATAGTATGGCAAAGAACAAGATGGCAGATTGGGTGGAAGTGCAGTGAGTAGCTCCATCAGCATCAACAGAGAATACTGGACCAAGCAGGCTCAGGGGATGGTGCCAGAACTCTGAACCACATATAAAGGATTATTTAGAAGGTTGGAAATCTTACAGCTAGGGGAATTTGTAGCAGAAGCAAGAAATCCATTGCTTTCTAATTCAAGACATTCAGCTGCTCCCGGAGCCACCATCTTGGGAAAGACCAAGCAAGGGAAGGATCATAGCAGCCACGGATGCCAGACACAACCTCAGAGATAAAGGTGTGGACATTCTTTTTATTGGTATCTGTTCATTGGTCTCTCACTGTCTGCAAATCTCCATTATGGTGACTAGAGGGGATGTCTGAGCGAGTAGACACCCCAACCCCCACCCCCAGAGGGTTCTACTACAATGTGCACAGATCTCCTCAAAATTTAAAGTGACCATTTCGACTTAAAACCAAAAGGCAGGGCAAAACGACCACAGCTGGCCCTGAACTGTTTATCACTAGGAAAAAAGGCCTGAATGGGGATTGTGAAGTAGGGCAGGCAGACTAAAAAGGAAATAGACCAAAAATTAAATCCTGAGTTACATCAAAATGACCAATAGTGGCATCTTGAAATTTCTCAGGAAGAAAAGTGAAAAGGGAAGCCCATCTCCTGATCACATCTACCTAGAGGCAATCAGAAAGCATAGAAAATATCAAAATACACACCCATCTGAGTATTAAGGCCACAGATAACTCTTGAATATGCCCAAAAAACAGAAGATGACCATATCAGCACCTGTCCAGAAAGGAGATAAAGTGACTGAGGTAAATGAGCTGGAAGTAGACCTACACTCCATGTTGGAAAATGGGCAGGCTTTGGAAATGCCTGAGAAGGAATTCAGAAAAATGATTATAAAATGTATCAAAACACTATACAATTGAGTTGAGAAAAATAAAGAAGTCAGGAAAGTGCTACAAGAACAATCAAATAAGATAGATAGAGCGTTGGAAACAATTCAAAACCTACAGAAAGAGGTCCAAATGATTAATAATAGAATATCAGAAATGGACAATACACTGAAAGGGCAAAAGAGTAGAACTGCAAAGATAGAAGCCAGAACTAGTGACTAGAAGATAAATCTCTCACCACTACTAAGATATAGAAGAGTAAGCACAAAAAAGGATTAAAAAAATCTGAAGAAGGCCTAAGATTCATGTTGGACAACATGAAGAAGAATAACTTAAGAATTATCGGCATTCCGGAATAGGAAGAATCACATAACTCCACAGAGGAGGCAGTTGAGGAACTGCTGGAAGAAAATTTCCTTAACATCCTGAAAAGTAAAAAACTAAGCATTCAAGAAGCTCAACGAACACCAGGAAGGACAGACCCAGAAGACAATCACCAAGACATATAATAATCAAGCTCGCCAAAATAAAAGATAAGGATAGAATCCTAAAAGCAGCTAGGGAAAAGAGAAGTGTAACATACAAAGGGGCAAGCAAATCAGATTAAGCTCTGATCTCTCAACAGAAACCATGCAGGCAAGAAGGCAATGGACAGACATATACAAAATCCTGAAAGAAAAAAAAACTGCCAACCAAGAATCCTCTACCCAGCAAAGCTATCAATCAAATACGAGGGTGTAATCAAAACATACCAGGATAAACAGAAGCTAAGAAATTTTGCCAAAGCCAACACTACTATGAGAAACATCCTAAAGGAAGTTCTGTGGACTGAGAACCATCAAGAACAGACAACAACTACAGAATGACGTACGTGGCAGCATCACCCTGAACTCAATCAACAAATGGAAGCGTCAAGAACAGAATAAAAATATAAGAACAGAGGATCTGGGAGGTCAGTCTATGATCAAAACAATTACAATGTGAAAGAAGGTAAACACAGAGGAACAGAGATCTAGGTGGTGAGAAGGTCAGGTAGATTACAGGATAAAATAGACTGTCTTAAATGGAGGAAAGAATTAATGGAATAAAAGGTAACCACAACAGTGGGGGTGGGATGGGGGGGTCTAGTTTGGGTATTGGGGAGGGCAAAACAAGAAGGGTGAGAAGGTAGAAGAACAAGATAGACAGGGGACACTGAGACAGGTTTGCATTGCCTAAGTGGGACAGAGGTTAATAGTGATGCATGCTCAACATTGGAACAACAGGGCTCTGTGATACAGGGATCTAGGCATAGTCTGAAGAGGGGAAATGCTTGACTGTCTTATGAATATTGGTTCCCCTTGCCTACTATTGTAAAATTGACACTTGAGTGGGACAGAAAAGAATGTTGGGAAACATGATTACAAAAAACTTGTAAGCCCGTCTTCAGCCTATAACTGATTGGAATACCTAAAAGGGGTTCTAGAACTTGTCCAGTGAAAAAGGCATCTTGCAAAGCCTTTGCAGAGTATAGGGCCTTAGGTGGAATCCTGAGTCCCATCCAGAACCTTCTGAGGTGGGACATTCCCACTAGCAAGGACAAGCAGACCAGCCTGGAACAACTAGAGCAACAGAAGATACATCTTCAAAGAAAGGTCATCAGGAAAAACCCAAAACAAAAGTATCAGCATGCTGGGAAGCCATTAAGACAAGCAATCAAGTTCCTTCAGGACAAACTCCCCTCTAAGACTGAAATTCAAAGGGAACACATGAACAGGCATGTAAGCTTGCTGATGACCACATTGGTCTACTGGTGAGTGGAAGAGGGGGAAAGGCAGCAATGAAAAAATGGGCTGAGTTCAACCGCAGTCCATTGACTCCTGTTGACCTGGAGATGAGAGAAAGAAAAGTAAGGGCTGTCTGGTCCAAACTATGGTGAGACCTGGGTACACTTGAGCCCATGGACAAGGACATAGCCACAGTGGGCTAGAGCTGAGAGTGAAGCATCCAGCTGATATGAAGTGAGGGGAGAGGCACAAGAACACCCCAACTTGCAGACAGTACCCATTTGACCTAGCCTTGATGGCTTGGTAATCAGAACTGACTAGAGGTACATTACAAACAAACAAACAAAATTTTTTTGGATAAAGGAAACAAGGGTAAATGGGTACAATTTGATGATCCTGACCTATACTCATGGAGATAATAACTCTAAATATCAACAGTGAAGGAAGGAGTCTTCATATCAAGTATCAATGCTATCATCTCCTCTGTACACAGAGTAGACAGGGACAGGCAACTTAGACATTGCTACCTAAAATGAGGGGGCGATAAAGGCACGAAGTGACTGGATTAAAAGATTTCAAGAGGGAGTTTAGTTTAAGAGTGTGTGGTGGGGAGAGAATGAGTCCCCAATGAATAGTTTTCATCTTGTCTAGATGGGTCTGGTGAAAAGAGATGGGGATAAGATTCATATGATTCAATAGTGAATAATTGCTATCATGACTAATTGCAACTGTCACAATCGTAAAGGTAGAAGTTTTTAACAATAACAGGGGAGTGGTTAATCTTACTGTCCAGAAACAGAGGACCCTAGGACCATCAAGCGTGAAGAGCACAAGCAGAATGCGGGACCTTATCCAAAGAAGCAGCGACGCCAGATATGGAGGCAGAGATGGGGACATGGAGAGGGGGAGCAGCTAAGGACTCTAGATTCATCAGCAGAGAAGGACCAAGAGCCGGTGGACAGTAGGCCAACTTGTAGAATGTGCCTTTGGAGGAGTAAATTATTATATATGCCTGAGTGGTTTTTGTTTTTGTTTTGTTTTTTAAAAAAAGCTAAAGTGAGTAGAGAGAAATATTGTTAACTGATGGTACATGGAGGGAATTATAATCATTGTAAAGAAACAAGGTATATGATTTGTTGAATGTAAAACTGATGATCTGCCCTGTAAACTTTCACTCAATCCACAATACAAACCTTGAAAAAGAAAAAAAAAAGAAAGAAACAGTATGACAACTATAGCAAGGAATCCCCGTGTTGCTCCAGCAATTGATCTCAAGGTCACTTTGAACTGCAAGGTCAGCAGTTCAAACTTATCAGCTGCTCCTCAGAAACGCTTTATGAGTCAGAACCAATTTGCCAGCATTAATAACAACAGTAAAGCAATGAGAATTTGGGTTTTTACTACAAAATAAGTGTTACCTGGGTAAATATGAAAGTCATATAGAAATAGGTATAATAATGTATAGCATGCAGTGAGAAATTTGAAAATACTTCAACTTCTATCCTCTCCTTTATACCTCACAAAGTGTCTGGTGACACAATGGTTAAGTTTTCAACTGCTAACTGAAAGATCAACATTCAAACCCACAAGTGGCTTTGTGAAAAAAAGATCTGGCTGTTGGCTATCATAAAGATTAACACTGAAAAATCAAACTCAATTCCGTTAAATTGATATTGACTCACAGAAGACTCAGGATTGTTGTTGCTAGGTGCCACCAATCAATTCCAATTCATAGCGACCCTATGTACAACAAAACGAAACACTGACTAATCCTGGGCAATCTTCACAACTGCTGTTACAGTTAAGCCAATTGCTGCTGCCACTGTATTAATCAATCCATCTTGTTAGAAGATTTCACCTCTTATACTTCAGAGATGTTATCAGGAAGAACCAGTTTCTGGATAAAGACATCATGCTGCCAGATCTTTTTTTTCACAGTTCAACTCACCAGTAAAGCCACTGTTAATGAGGCTTCCTCCAATTCTGTTGCCACCATTTTCTTCATATAATCTATCTTCTAGCATTATTTCCTCAGCATACAGATTGAACAAGTATGGTCAAAACATTCAACCCTAGACCACATCTTTACTGATTTTAAGCCACTCAGTATCACCTTGGAGTCCTGGTGTGGTGCTGTGGGCTAATGCATCAGACTGAAAAGTCATTTGAACTGCAAGGTTGGTGGTTCAAGCTCACCAGCTGCTCCTTGGAAACCCTATACAAGGGTAACTATGGGTCAGAATCGACTCGAAGGCACTTAACAACAACAACAGTTTGAATAACTGCCTCTTGGTCTGTGTACTGGTTCCTCATGAGCACAATTAAGTGTTCCAAAATATTGATTCTTTGCAATGTTATCCATAGTTTATCATGATCCAGACAGTCAAAAGCCTTTGCATAGTCAATAAAGCACAAGTAAACATCTTTCTGATATTCTCTGCTTTCAGCCAAGATCCATCTGATATTAACAATGATATTCCTCATTCTACATCATCTTCTGAATCTGGCTTGAATTTCTAGCAGCACCCTGTCAATGTACTGTTGCAACCATTTTTGAAATGTCTTCAGCAAAATTTTACTTGCATGTGATATTAATGATGTAGTTCAATGATTTCTATATTTTGTTGAGTCACCTTTCTTTGGAATGGGTAGAACTATGGATCTCTTCTAATCTGTTGTCTAGGTAGGGGTCTTGCAAATGTGTTGCCATAGATGAGTGAGTGCCTCCAGAGCTGCATCTGTTTGTTGAAAGATTTCAATTTGTATTCTGTCAATTCCTGGATCCTTGTTTTTTGCTAATGCTTTCAATACAGCATGGACTTCTTCCTTCAGTAACATTGGTTTTTGATCATATGCTGAATGGTTTATGATTTTAAAATCAGTAAAGATGTTGTCTAGAGTTGTATCCTTTCACCACGCTTATTTAATTTGTATGCTGAGCAAATGATGTAAGAAGATGGATTGTATGAGGAAGAACATGGCAACAGAGTTGGAGGAAGATTCATTGACCACCTGAGATATGCAAATGATACAACCTTGCTTGCCAGTGATAAAGAGGATTTAATATACTGACCGAACATGATAAAAGACCACATCCTTCACTATGGATTGCATCTCAATGTAAAGAAAACAAGAATTCTCAAGACTGACCAATAAGTAACATGATAAACAGAGAACAAACTGAGGTTGTTGTCAAAGACTTCCTTTTGCTTGCATCCACAATCAACACTCCTATGAGCAGCAGTCAAGAAATCAAACAACGTATTACACTGGGAAAATCTGCTGCACAAAATCTCTTTAAAGTGTTCAAGAGCAAAGAGATCTGTTTGAAGACTAAGGTGCACCTGACCGAAACGATGGTATTTTCTACTGTTTCATACGCATGTGAAATTTGGAGAATGAATAAGGAAGACCATAGAAGAACTGATACATTTAAGTCATGGTTTTGGAGAGAATATTAAAAGCACCATGGACTACCAGAAGAACAAACAAATCTGTTCTGGAAGAAGTATACCTAGAGTACTCCTTGGAAGCCAGGATGGCAAAATTTCATCCCTCATAATTGGCACATGGTATCAGGAGAGACCAGTCCCTGGAGAAAGACATCATTCTTGGTGAAAAAGAGGAAGACCCACAATGAGATAGACTGACACAGTTGCACCAGCAATGGGCTCAAATGTACCAAATGTGAGGATGGTGCAGGACTAAGCCGTGTTTCATTCTGTTGTGCATAGGGTCCCTAAGAGTCAGAACTGACTCGGCAGACCTAACAACAACAACAACAACAACAACAAAAAAAAATCACCAAGGCATATCAAGATCACCCTTTCCAAGACCAAAGAAAGAAGTAATCCTCAGAGAAATTCGGGAAAAACAAAATGTTGTCTACAATGATGAACCAGTAAGACTAAACTATGATTTTCCCTACCATCCCTACCTCAAGACAGGCCTTGTACAGAATGCTGTCAGAGGAGAATATTTACAGTGACCAGACAAAGTACTTCTTTACCTCAAGGCCTTCACTTCTGGAATAAGCTCTGTGCAGAGATTTCCCCTTCAGTAGCACCTACCTTTCTTGCTCCAGGTCTCTTCCGCTAAACTTTCTTATACATTAGGGATGAAGTCATTCCATGGAGAGCTTTCAGCCTCAGACAGCTTTCTCACCAATATTCAAGAGACCTGAAGGCAGCCCATGCTTGACTTCTAGCCTGATGTCCTTGCTTGATGCTTCTGCATATTTGGACTGGTTCAACTTGGTAGTGGTTGTGTGCAATTCTAGTAAGTTCTGACTCACAACAACCCTGTATAGGATTTCTGAGGTTGTAAATCTTTACGGTAGCAGAAAGCCTCACTTCCTCTCACAGAGCAGCAAGTGGATTCGAACTGCTGACCTTGTGGTTAGCAGTTCAACGCCTAACCCACTATACCACAATAGCTCCTTGGTCCAAATTGGTAGATGCTTCCAAAGCCAATGAGGTCCAGAGAGTCTAATTATTTGCTGTTAATGATAAAAAACCATTGCCCCTTGAGTGCTGCATCCAGCAGTGATCAGCTTAAGAACTAGGCTCTGGCCCAGATGAAGTCTTATTCCAGGTTGGTCCCAATAGCAAGGGTCAACCACACTGCAGCATGCATCATACCTACCAGTGACAGCAGATGTGAGGAAGAGGAAATGGAGACTATGTGGATAAGCTGCAAGAAGTTCATTACTAAAGTGCCAGGCACGTCACATTTTAGTGTAACAAACTACTATACACACAATAACATAATTATACTGTTCCTGATGACATTTTTTAAAAACTGACTGTCCCGATTTTTCAGAGCAAACAATGCAGAAAAAGAAGGAACTGGGATGATATACATAAAACTCTGAAAGAAAATATTGTCAACCAAGAATTGTATATCGAGCAAAACTGTCCCCCAAATATGATGGCAAAATTAGTGCACTGAAAGATAAACAGAAATGAAGTGATTTGTGAAAATAAAGTCAACCTTACAAGAAATGCTAAAGGGAGTCATTCAGACAAAGAACCAACAATATCAGAAAATAGTAGAAGATTAAGGCAAATGACAACATCATCCAGAAACCAAACCAGATTAAAAAAAATGTTCAAAGATAAACCTACAATACTTAAAACTGGGAACCAAAGACATCGATCTGTAAGTGATGAAAACTATAAAGTAAAAGGAGGAAATAAATGATGTAGTTACTGAACTTCCAAATAGAGGGATCAAGATGTTATCAATATATAATTGATTGTTTTAAATTTACGACGATAAAAATAAAATAGAGGACTACTGGTGTGGCGCTGTAGGATCAGCACTGGACTGCAAAACACAAGGTTTGCAGTTCAACCCCACCTGCTGCAGTTGGTGCATAAATCTATGGGTGTGTATGTTCTGTTTCACTGGTATATATGTCTATCACTGTACCAGACATATAAACACTTTTCACCTCTAGGAAAAGGATATATCCATTCACCTCTAGGAACTCCTTGAGGAACTCAAATCTTGTTCCTTTGAAATGTTTGAGTTTGGGAAACAAGAAGTCTAATGGAAAAAAACTAGGGCTGAAAGATGGATGGGATAAGGTTTCCCAAGGGCAGTATCGCAGAACAGCTCTACCTAATCTAGAAGAACGAACGGGTACATGGTTGTGATGGAAAGAAAGAACAAGTGCATTGAAGCGAAGGAAAACAATTCCTCAGCACAACTTTCCTGGCCTTTTTCTCAACAATGCAGTTTCTAATTTTTTTAAACGTCTTCATAATAAGGCCTTACCATTATCCTTCACCCATCAAGAAAATCTATCAATATTATCCCTTTAGAATATCAAAAAAGAATCACCATAACATTCTGAGCTGACATCTCTGCATTCAACTGAACTCAGAAGTCACTGTTTTGATGGGACCTTCTTTTTTTGAAGGCACCCTAAGGAGACTAAGACAAATGTATTACAGAGAGAACTTGTCCACAGCCACCCACTGATCAGAGGCATGCTCAAACACATTTTGTTTGGAAGAAACCCATGCATGTATGAACTGGAACTCTAGTAGCAATATTTTCTAATTTACCCTCAAATGGTCAAGGGGGGCTTCAAAAAGTTGTGGAGAGATTCCCTTATCTTTTGATTCCATTTTTGACACCCCCTTGTATTTGTATGTATGTGCTGCAAATATTAACTATGCTCAAACTTATTAAAACTTCTTAGATATAACCAATACCTTGAAGGAATGAGTTATGGGGCCTGGAGGTTCAGGACCTCAGTCTCAGGGGACATCAAGTTCAATTAGCATAACATCATCCATCCACAAAGACAATGCTCTACAATCTACTTTGGTAAGTAGACACTGGGATCTTAAAAGCTTGTCATTGGCAATCTAAGATGCAATTATTGGTTACTCCTTGTCCAGAGCAAAAAGGAGTGGAGAAAATCAAAGATGCAAGGAAAGAATTAGTCAAAAGAACTAATGGACCTCACAAAACCCAGCCTCTACTACTCTTCTAAGATGAACTAGATGGTGTATAGCTACCTAACCCACCTGTTCTGATCAGGATCACAACTGAAGGTTCTAGACAAAGTGAGAGAAAAATGTACAACAAAACTCAAAATCATAAAACAAAAAAATCAGACTTACTAGATTGGTAGAAACTGGTAGATTCACCCAGATTATAACCTTAGACACCCTTCAAACCCAGACTGAATTCACACCAGAGATCACCCTGCAGCCAAATAACAGACCTATAAAATGAACAATAAAGTCCACAAGAAATGCACTCCTCAAAACAATCAAGCAGACCAAAAGGGCAGCATTTGCTCAAAAGCAATGCTCAGAAGGCAGGAAAGAAGGACTAAGGGAAATGAGAAACCCAGCAATCAGTGGGAAGAGTGTTGTTACATTGAAAGATTACAGCTAAAGTCCTCAAAGTAAATGTGTATAAACTCTTGAATAGAAAACTACTTTGCTCACTAAATTTTAACCCAAACCACAATTTATTAAAAAGAAAGAAAAAGAAAAGGACCAAAAGTTTGAATGGCATTTTGTTCAGGCTGGTTGGCAGTTCAAACCCACCAGCCACTTCATGAGAGAAAAATGAGGCTTTCTACTCCAGCTAAGATTTCCAGCCTTGAAAACTTTATATGGGGTTGATGTGAGTTGAAATGGACTCAATAGCATCTAACAAGAACAACAACCCTTAGCCAAAGAAGTTTACACACTGGGAACAATGGAAAATAAAGTAGGATTCAGATGCTTAACGCTACTCTTCAACTATATTGTTGTTGTGGCTATGTGCTGTGGAGTCGGTTCTGAATCATAGCAACCCCGTACAGGGTTTCCAAGGCTGTAAATCTTTACGGGAGCAGGAAGCCTCATCTTTCTCCAGCAGAATAGCTGGTAGTTTCAAACTGCTGATCCTGAGGTTAGCAACCCGATTCGTAACCACTATGCTACCACAGCTCCTTCTTCAACTATATTAGCATTTAATTAAACTCAGTAAAAATCTACCGACTACTTTCAAAACGCTTGTGGAAAATTGGAATTGAAAGACAAGGGAATTTTTACAAGAACTTTTTGAAGCTCCCTAGTATATATAGCCCCATGTTTGGTGTGGGGAACAAATGAGATGGAACAAGTCCTTCAGGGACTTGGCTGCTTTCCAAGACTGATGGAGAAGACAACTTGCTAAAACAAATAACTAAAGCATTTGATGTGTTACCAAAAAAGGTTACATATAAAACATAACAGGAATATGCTTTCAATTCCTATATTACAGAGAGTTATATAAATGATCCCATCCCCTTTAGGTAGTATAAAAGTTGTGGTCATCATTTTGTAAAAAATATTATATATTTGCTCCTTGCAGTCAAGAATCCTTTTGAAGTAACAAAATGTAGATTTCTACTGCAGGAGCTGTGGGTTAATTCACTGGACTGCAAGGTCAGTTTGAACTGCAAGGTCAGTAGTTCAAGCTCACCAGCTGCTCCTCAAAAACCCTATATAGAGTCACTATGAGTCGGGACCGACTTGACAGCACTTAACAACAACATCATAAAAATGACTTTTTATTGGAAGTAAGTAAACAGCTGCTCCTCGGAAAACCTATACAGGATCGTTATGGGTCGGAATCAACTAGACGGCACTTAACAACAACAACAAAAGCAAGCAGCAACCAGATAAAACAGTGCTTTACTTGACTAGAATGTCCATTTGAATTAAACACGTGATCTAAAAACATTTTTAGCATGCCATTTAAGTTGACTCTCCAGTTAGGTGGCATATGTTGAGATGCCCAATGATTCAATAATCTAATAGAAACATCTTGAAAAAGTTTCCATAAGTATACAAAATTTTCTATTTGGGTATACTTAGCTACCTCTGAGAGAGATGCATCGACCTTGGAAGAAATCTTCAGGTCTAGCCATGGCTGATAGTTTTCAAGTAGCAAGGCAGGTCTAAAGAAAATCATAAAATTAAGTCACTTGAAATCCAAACTGTAATCAGAAAGATCAACAAATTAAACATGTTTAACTTACCTATGTCGTTTACATTTTACTTTACCACAAACAGCACAGCTATGACCTTGAGGAAATAATTCTTGAATTCCTAACTGCTAAATAAAGAAAACACATTAAAAAATTAATTGTCTTTTCAAATACACCTGATTTTTACTACATAGAATCAACATTTCAAAGTCGTTTTAATTAATGTATGATTTCAGAGATCATGATTTTTAATTTTGTGTTTTTTGTATTATTGCTTGTATTAACACTAATATCATCCTTTGTAACTAATAATACTTGTCAAACTGAAATGCCAACTAACAGAAAAAACGCCTGCTGAAATGCTTTACATCATCTAAGTCAAATTTCTTAGCTTTAAAATTAAAGTCCAGTTTTATATTTTCTTATAAGGAAAAAGAAATTCAATTTATATTTGAAAGTGATGCTCTACTACAGCCAACATAAGGAAAAACTGTAGTCTATTTTCCCAAAACCCTGACAACACTTTGAGAGAAAACATTTTATCACTAGTAAGGTTTCTGACCAAATGAAGAGTACCACTTTCAACTGTGTTTCCTCCAATTAGGAATACCAACAAACCTGAAACAAAGGGCTAAATCAATTTGAAGAATTATCAAGTAAGACTTCAAGAAATTCCAATAAATCCTAATCATTGAGGAGGAGCCTTTACCTTACAGAAAAAGATTCAATATCCTGTCCACCGTTATAAAATTTCAGAAATACAAATTATTTTCTTTAAACAAACAATCTTGATTATTTCAGAAGCTAGTGATTCTGTTTTTGTGGAATACATAGGCACTGTTTAAGTAACTGTGGCTATGCCACAGAATCATCTGAAAGTCCTAATTTAACAAGTACTAATTATACAGCCTTTGGAGTCCTGGTGTGGTGCTGTGGGTTAATGCGTCAGTCTGCAAAGCCATTTGAACTGCAAGGTTAGTGGTTCAATCTCACCAGCTTCTCCTCGGAAACCCTATCCAGGGTCACTATTGGTCAGAATCAACTTGATGGCACTTAACAACAACAATTATAAAGCTTTAGTCCAAAACTAAGACCCCTGGTATAGCACTGTAAGATAGGCACTATCTGCAAGGTCTACAGTTCACACCTACCAGCAGTTCACACCTACCCTATACATTGTAGCTATGGGTCAGAACTGGCTGACAACAGAATAACAATACAACAAAACTAAAGAAATACCAGTGGTGCTGCAGTATAAACTAGTCACAAGGTCAGGAGTTTATATCCACCACTATGCCTCAGGAGAAAGATAAGGTTTTCCCCTCTGGTAAAGATTTACAGCCTCAGAAACCCTAAGGGCAGTTTTATCCTGTTCACTCAAGAGCGTCAACCACAGTGGAATTATTCTATCAAAATTTAATGGTGGGACCCAGGGATCTATTTTTAAAGATTCCCAAGGTGATTGGGAACCTCTGTTTTAATTTCTTGTCCTTAGAATTAATACATAGTTGTTGTTAAGTGCTGTAGAGTCGGTTGTGACTCATAGCGACTCTGTCAAGGGTTCCCAAGAAGAGGCTGATGAGTTTAAACTGCTGATCTTGCAGTATAAATCAACCTTGTGGTTTTCAGTGCTTATTCTACAGTGCCACACCAGGTCTCCAATATGTAGCTTGTTGTTGCTAAGTGCCATCGAGTCTGACCCATAGCGACCCTGTATAGAGTTTCTGAGGAGCAGCTGGTGAGC
>NW_006408664.1:5722591-5727212 GCF_000296735.1 Chrysochloris asiatica | reverse complement strand
AGCTGGTGAGCTTGAACCACCAACCTCACAGTTCAAACGGCTTTGCAGTCTGGCGCACTAACCCACAGCACCACACCAGGATGGGCTTATTTGAAGTTCTGATGTTGTAGTGGTTTACACAATGGGCTATTAACCACATGGCTGACAGTTCAAATCCACCAGCAGGTCCATGGGATGGAGAAAGATGAGGTTTTTTGCTCCCATAGAGATTTTATAGCCTCAGAAATGCTATACAGGGTTGAGTCAGAACCTACTCAAGGCACACAACAACAACATATGGGGCTTTAAAAACCACCACTTTAATATGCTTTCAGTGATAAATATTACATGCATAGAGTCATACATATCAACTATATTAAAATAAGAACACATAAATTTTACCTTGGGTTTGTATTTTATTGTGAAGAATATATTTGGTAAGAGAGAATCAGGTCCTAATGAGCAGTAGAATGTGACGACTCCAGCAACAAATGACCAGAAGATCATTAAAACATGAAGATACCTTAGGAACAAATAAAAATAATTATTAAACCAAAGAAAATGAATAACACTAAGCTATCCTTTTGTTAATTCAACAAATAGTAACAAAAATTTATTAAGCACTTACTACATCAAATTGAAGCAATTTTTAAATCATGATAAATCTTCTGCAATGGATTTACTAGGGAGCATGGTGACTCTAGAGGATAATAACTGAACTGTCAACCACAAGGTCGGAAGTTCAAGTCTACCAACCACTACAAGGGAAAAAGATGAGGCTTTCTCCTCCCACAAAGAATTATAACCTAGAAAACCCTATGGAGGGTTGCTATGAATTGGAACCCACTCAATGGAATGTGACAACAACAATAATGTATTTATTAAATATAAAAATCCTGAAATGTTTGCTACTAAATGTATATGTCCTTTTAAATATAAGAAAAAGTATCAAGTCTCAGTATTTCAAAATTAGGTAACTATTTGTTATGTTTAACTAGTCTATGCTACATTTTTCAGAATACCTTCTAATGATATAGTATTCAGACCCAATAAAATTCTAATTGTTGTTATTGTTGTTAAGTGCCTTCGACTCAGTTCTGACTTGTAGCAACCCTGTACAGGCCTGGTCCCCAAGGAATGACTGGTGGGTTTAAACCACTGAGCTTGTGTGGTTTGCAGTCCAGTGCTTATCCTACAGTGCAACCCAAGATTCTGCCTGTTATATACTAGAGGGTCCTGGTGTGGCGCTATGGGTTAAGGTGCTGGACTGCTGTCACGTCCGACAAGTAGCTATATTCTGCGACCTGAGTAGGGGCAACGGGAGATTAGAAATAAAAGAAAGACACAAGACACAATTGAAATAAGTAAATCTGGGATCAGGTGGGATGCAGTACTCTGAGAGAGATACTGCAGCTCCCGATAGACACAAATCAAAGGAGAGTGCTGGAGGCAGGGAAAAGAATAACATCTGGTGTTACTGATGCAAGCAGTAAGCAGGACTTTATCAGAAGAATGTAACTTGTGGTTGCTAAGGAGACAGAGATAGGGCAAGATGTTTTTGCAGACTTGAACTGAATGAAGGTCATACAAGGAAAAAACCTTGCAAGTCCCCCTGTCCCCTGAAGCAGCCCTGCAAGTTCTTCAGCGGGGCAAGATGACCTGGGAGCAGCCCGATTTTCTGGACCACAACTGTTCAGTTGCAATCCTTTGGTTAAACCGCCCCCAAGTCTGAGACCTTCAGCTCAAATCGCTCCTGAAACTGCCAAGTCGTTAGAACCGCAAAGTCGTTAGAACCGCAAAGTCGGCAATTCAAGCTCACCAGTCACTCCTCATAAATCCTATACAGGGTCGCTGTGCGTCAGAACCGATTGACAGCACATAATAACAGCAACAATTATGTACTAGAAGGAGACCTAGTGGTACAGTGGTTGAAGTGTTACGTTAGTAACCAAAAGGTCGACAGTTCAACCCATCAGCTGCTCCACAGGAGAAATATGGGGCAGTCTGCTTCTGCAAAGATTGAAAGCCTTGGAAACTCTATAGGGCTAGTCTACTTTGTCCTAAGAGTTGTTATGTATTGGAATTGACATGACAGCAATGAGTGAGGTTATTATGTGCTTATTCATTGCAAATAGTTTTTTTCAACAACATAGACAATATCTCTTCACATGGGCCTCACCAGATGGAAAACAAGAATTAAACTGTGGGAAGAGATGACAGACACGCTCAACATCAACAGCCAAAACATGACCAGTGACCAACTGGGGAACAGATCACCAAGCAACTTCAGCAAGAAGATGAAGAAAGTAAAACCAGTTCATGAGAACCAGAATATCACTTTTGAGTATTGTTGCTATTGTTAATTGCCGTGGAGTCGGTTTCAGCTCATAGCATGCCCATATAGGGTTTCTGAGACTTTAAATCTTTTCCAAGAACAGAAAGCCTCATCTTTCTCCTGTGGAGTGGCTGGTGGACTCAAACCACTGACCTTGTGGTTTGCAGTACAGTGCTTATCCTATAGAGCCACTATGCTCCTGACCTTGGGTATATCCCACCTGAATTTAGAGACCATCTCAAGAACAGTTTTGATGCATTGGACACTAATGACGGAAGACCAGAGGATGTGTGGGATGACGTCAGGAACATCTTCCATGAAGAGAACAAAAGGTCAATAAAAAGAGAGGAAGAAAAAAAAGGCCAAAATGGATGTCAGAAGAAACTCTGAAACTTGCCCTTGAACATATAGAAGCTGATGCAACTGGAAGTAAAGATGACGTCAAAGAATTGAACAGAAATTTTCAAAAATTAGACAGTCAAGTATTAGAATAAATGTGCAAAGACTTGAGTCTGAAAACTAAATGGGAGGCACACATTCAGCATTTCTCAAGCTAAAAGAACTGAAGAGAAAATTCAAGCCTCGATTTGCAATACTGAAGGGCTGATTCTATTGTCAAAAAATTGAATGATGTAGGAAGTATTATAAGAAGATGAAACAAATACACAGTCACCATACCAAAAATCTTGGTCAATGTGCAACCATTTCAAGAGAAAATATATGATCAAGAGCTGACAGTATTGAAGCAGAAGTCCAAATTGCACTGAAGGCATTGGCAAAAAAACAAGGCACCAGGAAACGAGGGAATACAAACTGAAATGTTTCAACAAACTGATACAATGCTGGAGGCACTCATTTGTCTATGGCAAGAAATTTGGAAGGCAGCTACCTGGTCAACCAATTGGGAGAGATCCATATTTGTAGTCATTCAACAGAAAGGTGACTCAACGGAATGTGAAAATCATTGAACAATATCAATATCATCACATGCAAGTAAAATGTTGCTGAAGATAATTTTTAAATGGTTGCAGCAGTATATTGGAAGCTGCCAGAACATCAAATCACATTCAGAAGAGGTGAAACTAGAGGTATCATTGTTAAAGTTACGTAGATCTTGCCTGAAAGAAGAGAATACCAGAAAGATGTTTACTTGTGCTTAATTGACTATGTAAAGGTACAGGACTATGTAAACCTTTCACCATACTCACTCAATCTGCATGTTGAGCAAACAATCTGAGAAGCAGGATTATATGAAGAACGTGGCTTCAGGATGCATCAACAACCTCAGATATGCTGATGACACAACCTTGCTTGCTGGAAGTGAGGAGGACTTGAAATACTGAAGAATATCAAAGAACATCTTCAGTATGGATTGCACCTTGTGTAACAAAAACAAAAATCCCCACAACTGGACCAATAAATAACATCATGGTAAACGGGGAAAAGACTGAAGTTTCCAAAGATGTCATTTTGCTTGGATCCATAATCAATGCTCATTGAAGCAGTAGTCAAGAACTCAAAGAACATATTGCATTTAGCAAATCTTCTCCAACAGTGAATCACAAGGTCAGTGGTTTGAGCCCAATAGCAGTTGCATAGGAGAAAGATGAGGCTTTCTGTTTCCGTAAAGATTTACAGCCTCGGAAACCTGTAAGGGTGTCTATGAGTTGGAACAGACTCGATTTAACAACAAAATCTAGAGCAAAGAAGTCACTTTAAGAGAACAAAGGTGCTCCTTAACCAAGCCAAGGTATTTTCAATTGCCTCATACACATCTGAAAGCTGTACAATGAATAATGAAGACAGTAGAAGAATCAATACTTTTGAACTACAGTGTTGAATAAGAATGCTAAAAGTATCATGGACAGCTAAGAAGCAAAGATGGTGAGACTTTGTCTCTTCTACTTTGGACATATTATCAGGAATGACCAGTTCCTGGAGAAGGATATCATGCTTGGTAAAGTGGAGGGTCAGTGAAAAAGAGGAAGACCTCCCCCACCAACGATATAGATTAGAATAGTGATAGCAATAATGGACTTAAACAAAACAACAGAAATTGATTGTTTTGAGAGAAATCTGGGAGGACAACAAATTAAAAAGACTAAAAAGTTGGCTAAATGTGTGTGGTGGTGGGTGGTGGTGGTTGTACACCTTGAGTCAGTTCTGTCTCATATTGAGCCTGTATAGGGTTTCTGAGGCTGTAAATGTTTATGGGAGAAAACGTCTTATCTTTCTCCCACACAGTGGCTGGTGGTTTGTACTGCTGGCCTTGTGGTTAGCAGTCCAACACGTAACCCACTACACCAC
>NW_006408664.1:5720516-5721863 GCF_000296735.1 Chrysochloris asiatica | reverse complement strand
GAGCAAGGTAAATAAATCAATTTTCTTTTGGGCAGGTATATTAAGAGATGCTAAACAAAGATGTTCCATAAGCAGCTAAATATTAGGTAGTGTAAATCCCTAGAGAGAATATGGGCTAAGGATAAAGATTTGGGAGTCACCAGCTTAAAGATCAGTGAAGTCATAGGAAGAAAGAGGATGGCCCAAAGAGAGACTTGTTTTTGTTAAATACCATCAAGCCAATTCTGACTCATAGCAACGATGTACCTGGTTTCTGAGGAGCAACTGGTAGGTTTGAACCACTGATCTTTTGGTTCACAGTCCAGTGCTTATCCTACAGTGCCACACCAGGAGTCCAAAGACAGACTACAGTGTGAAAAAAAAGAAGAATACAGAAGACATATAAAAATGAGCAGAGAAAGAGAAACCTGTGAAAAGTGAAGAGTTGAAAAGAAAAACAACTTTTCAAGTCATATAAACTGCCAAGTTAAGGAAAAAAGAAAGCATTTCAATAGAGATAAAGTGGCCAACATGATGAACTATTTCCAAAATACAGAAGTAAAAAACAAACTCATAAATTTCCATTCATTTTAGCAATAAAAGAGATACTGAAGAAACAGGCAAAAGCCTGATGTGGACTGAAGTTTGAGATACAGGTGAGGTAATAGACATAATGAATGTAGATAATTCTCTTTTAAAGAAAACAAGAGCTAAAGTAGTATCAAGAGGGGAAGTTTTAGGTAAAAACTTGATCACATTTAAATGTTCATAAGAAAGAAGATAAATGAGGAAAAGATAAGATTATTAAGTGAATAATACCCTAGAGAAGATAGAATTAGTTGGGATTCAGAGCATACATGAATAAAACATAAATGGCAAAAAAGATGAGTGAGAATGCAGTTAAGTCTGTAGAAATGTTAACAAGAATTAAAAGCCACCGTGGTGTGGCACTGTGGGTTAATGTGCTGGACTGTATTGTCAGTTTGAACTGCAAGGTTCAGCTGCTCCTCGGAAACCCTATATAGGGTCACTATGGGTCGAAATCAACTGGACAGGACTTAACACCAACAACAGCAATGCTTTTACATAAAATAGGAGATGCTGAGTAAAGAAAAGGAGATGTTGAAAGTGAAGTGGCTTGGCATCACCTTTAAGAAGAATGAGGAAAGTTATTAAGCATTTTCTGGGGAGACAAGAAAAGGAGGGTATCCTGGGGAATTGCTGGGAATATTTGTGGCTGATAGCATAGTGGTTACGAATCGGGCTGCTAATCTCACTGTCAGCAGTTTGAAACTACCAGCTGTTCCTTGGGAGAAAGATGAGGATTTCTGCTCCTTTAAAGTTTTACAGTCTCGGAAACCCTGTACA
>NW_006408664.1:5717944-5719024 GCF_000296735.1 Chrysochloris asiatica | reverse complement strand
AAGCGAGTAAAACTAGGATATAAATACTGAAAAATCAAACAGCATCACTGATCCAAAGTTTAGGTTTTGTCAGCTGAGTGGAATACAAGTTAAAAAGGGGCTAAGAATAATGGCACTAGAGTAGTTGAAGTGATGGACCATGCAATCTAAGTTCAGTTGACTTTCCACTGCATAGGAAATTAAGTAACAGCAGATAAGGGACTGACAGAAAGCAAGAGTCAGGATGCTAATGAGTCAAGAAGCAGGTCTGTGTGATTGACTAAATGAGAACAGCAGACACTGGTCAGCAAGTGAGATGTTTAAATTTTTTTATGATTTCAAAGGTAAAGCTCTTTCTGGTGATAGCCAGGTCCACTGTATGGTGACACAAGTGGGAAGATTAAGAGGAGTCACCTAGAGATAGACTTGAATATAGGTTGTTGTTGCTAAGTGCTGTCGAGTCGGTTCCGACCCATAGCGACCCTATATAGGTTTCCAAGGAGTGACTGGTGAGCTTGAACAGCCGACCTTGCAGTTCAAATGGCTTTGCAGTCTGGCACATTAACCCACAGCGCCACACCAGGACTCCTGAATATAGGTTGTTGTTAAGTGCCGTGGAGTCGATTCCGACTCATAGCGACCCCGTTTCCAAGGCTGTAAATCTTTATGGGAGCAGAAAGCTTCATCTTTCTCCCGCGGAACAGCTAGTAGTTTCGAACTGGTGACCTTGCGGTTCACAGCCTGACTTGTAACCACTACACTAACAGAGCTCCTTCCTGAATATAGGTAGGTATGCATTGCTTAATGCCCACAATACGTTCTGTGAAATAGGGCATTATGTGATTTGGATGCTCTGCAAACACCAACTTATATGTAGTACATGTGTTTGTATATATTTAATACATACATATAAAAGCAATCCATTAGAAAGGGTTGCTGGGAAACATGATTACAGAAAGCCTGTAAACCTTCTTTCAGCCTATAACTGATTGGACTACCTTTTAAAAGGGGTTCTAGAACTTGCCCAGTGAAACAGGCTTCTTGTGGAGGCTTTGTAGTATATAGGACCTTAGGTGGAATCCTGAGTCCCATCCAGGACCT
>NW_006408664.1:5715295-5716805 GCF_000296735.1 Chrysochloris asiatica | reverse complement strand
AAAACAACAGTTAATCTTACAATCCAGGAACAGAGGGCCCTAGGTCCATCAAGGGAGAAGAGCACAAGCAGAATGTGGGACCCTATCCAGAGAAGCAGCAACACCAGAGATGGAGGCAGAGAAGAGGACATAGAGAGAGAGAGCAGATGAGGATTCTAGACTCATGGAAAGAGAAAGGCTGTGTGCTGGCAGCCAGCAGGCAGGCTTTTAGTTGTTTAAATGATTGTATATTCCTGAGTGGTTTTGTGTACACTCATACCACCACCACCCCCCAAAAAACAAAAACAAAAACAAAAACAAAAACAAAACACAGAGGGAATGGAAGCAAATACTATTGAATGATCATGTACGGAGGTGCTTATAATCATTGCAATGAAATCCTGAGTGTAAAACCGAAGTTCTCTCAAAATAAAGAAAACTTATTACTAACTTGAAAAAAAAAAAAGTTATCCTGCCCACGCTGCTCTGGCTCTTTATAGGAACTAGCCTAGAACCTCAGGGTTTACAAACTTGCACCTGCAATTGGCCACTTCTGGGCATGCAGCACAATCCAAGCAGCCCCCAGGAGCCTGTTCAGAATCAGAAGCCTAGAGGAACTAAGCAGAGAGTGCCTGAGCAGAGCCGCCACAGCCCATCATCTTCTCCTAGGCAGTGACCTAAAGGGTGGCCAGTCAGGGCAGGCACCAATAGAAGTATGGCAGCCACAGCTCAGGGGCTATAAGGCACACGGCAGGCTCAGGGATTGCAATGGAGACCCGGCAGCCAACCTATGTCTGGCACAATGCCCAAAACTCAACATCAACCCCACCTCCTGGCACCCTTCCAAGCAAACGTCTCTCTGCCCCACAAACATACATATGCAGTAGAACTTTGCCGAAATAAACATTATGCAGTGCATTGTTGCTCACAAATGAGCATTCATGTCACCTGGAGTGGCAGCAGGATTTTAAATGGAGTTGAAGCCTATAAACCAGAAGCCAGTATCTTCCATAAATGAGTGCATATAATCTGGAGATAAATATCATTGAGAAAGGAGTCAGACGGCATGTTTCAGAGGAGTAAGATATTTCTGCTCCCTTGACAGAATAACTGCTACCAACTTGCCTTCCCCTTAATAAACTATAAAACTTGACAAAGTACATGCAGCAACTGTTTCCAGGCATTGGATAAATAACAGTTGGTGGTGTTGTTGTTGTTAGGTGCCATTGAGTCGGTACCAACTCATACCAACCCTATGTACAACAGAACAAAACACTGCCCGGTCCTCACAATTGTTGCCACACATGAGCCCATTGATGCTGCCATTTTACAGAACTGTAATCTTTAAGAGAATAGAAACACACAGGCAAGTAAGTTTCCATATTCCTCCTAGTTCTTTTGATTGAGGATAATTTCCCAACTACAGCACTAAATGATGTTGTTGTCATTAAGCGCTGTGGAGTCCGTTCCAGCCCATAGCAACCACGTACAGACTTTCCAAGGAACCGCTGGTGGGTTTGAACTGCTGACC
>NW_006408664.1:5712629-5713962 GCF_000296735.1 Chrysochloris asiatica | reverse complement strand
TTGTGTAGTACCTGGGATCTATTATCTATAATGGAACAACTGATTCAGAAAGCAAACAAATGGTAAAATTAAAGAGTATGTTTTCTGGACAAGGTATCTGCTAAATCCATGGAAAATGAGGCACTCAACCTGAAGGGTATCTGCTAAATCCATGGAAAATGAGGCATCTCTTGAAGGGACATAATAGAATATGCACAGCATCACTAAAATATTCTTTAACACACACAAAAAGATCTAAACAAATCTATGGCTTTAATTCCTCATCTATAAAAAATACTGAGGTGAGGATAAACAAGACAGACACCATGAGGAAATCACCAGCAAAATCCATGTGAACAAATGACCCAGTTTCTTCAACAAGACAATGATTGAGAATCAATTTGAGCAGGAGGAATGTTCTAGAGCAGGGATTGGCAATCTGGACTGTAAGCCAAATGGAACCTGTTTTATACATCTGAAAACTGAATGAATAATTCATGATGTTAAGTTTTTTAAAGATAGGAAACATATTGTGATTTAAAAAAAAAAAGAACCTTTATCTTTTTTTAAATTACATAATGAAATGTTTATGAGTAAATATGTAATGTGGGATGTGCGTCAAAATAATCAGGGGGAGATGAGATTTGACCATGAATTGATCATTTTTGAAGCTGAGTGATGAGTACATACAGTTTCATTATATTATTCTATTTTTACTTTGTATATGTTTGAAATTTTCCATAATAAAAGTTTTTTAAGTGAAAAAAAAAAAAAAAAAAGTTTTAAGCCATAACAGAAAATCAGAACAAATACAAAAAATAGTTATGTCACCACTGAAACGACTAAATATAATAAAGATGTCAATTCTATCCAGATTACTTTACAAATTAAATAAAACTGGTGGTTCTAGGAGTCCTGGTGGCACAGTGGTTAAAGTGACCCACCAACTGAAAAGTCAGCAGTTTGAACCCGTCAGCTGCTCTGCAGGAGAATGACGTGGCAGTCTGATGCCATAAAGATTTACAGTCTCAGAAACCCTACAGGGACGTTCTACTCTGCCCTACAGTGTTGCTATGAGTCAAAATGGACTCAACAGCAAAGGAATCTCATTAGGTTTTTTGGTTTGTGGTGCTTTTATAAGGGACCACAAATTCTTCGACACTTTTTATCAAAAGCAGGTGTGGCACTGTGGGATAATGCACTGGACCACAAGGTTGGTTTGAACCACAAAGTCAGGGGTTCATGTTTACCACCCACTCCTTGGAAACCCTATATAGGGTTCGATATGAGTCAGAACTGACTCAACAGTACTTAACAACATCAACAATTAAAAGCATCAACTTGCAATACTGAA
>NW_006408664.1:5710572-5712289 GCF_000296735.1 Chrysochloris asiatica | reverse complement strand
AGTAAAATTTTGCTGAAGATAATTCAAAAACGGCTGCAACAGTGCATTGACAGTGAACTGACAGAGGTTAAAGCCAGATTCAAACGAGGATGTGGAATGAAGACTATCATTGCTGACATCAGATAGATCTTGACTGAATGCAGAGACTATCAAAAAGATGTTCACTTGTGCTTTACTGACTATGCAAAGGCTTTCAAATGTGGGAATCATGATACTGGAACATTCCATTGTGCTCTTGAAGAACCTGCACACAGACCAAGAAGCAGTCATTCAAACAGAACACAGGGACACAGAATGGTTTAAAATTAGGAAAGGTAAGACATAGGGTTATATTCTTTCACCATACTTATTCAATCAGTACACTGAGCAAATAATCCAAGAAGCTAAATTATATGAAGAAGAAATGGCATCAGAATTATAGGAACACTCATTAGCAACCTGCAATAAGCAAATGATACAACCTTGCTTGCTGAAAGGGAAGAAGACTTACAATATATACTAATGAAAATCAAGGCTCATAGCCTTCAATATGAGTTGTACCTCATTGAAAAGAAAACAAAAATCCTTATCATTGGACCAATAAATCACATCATGGAAAGTGGAGAAAAGATTGAAACTATCAAAAACTTGATTTTTCTTGGATCCACTATCAACACTCATGGAAGCAGCAGTCAAGAAATCAAACAATATATTGCATTAGGCAAACCTGCTACACAAGTCATTTAAAGTGATCAAGAGCAAAGATTTCAGTTTGAGGACTAAGATGCACCTTATCCAAGTCATGGTATTTTCAATAACCTCATAGGCAATGTGAGAAAGTTGGACAGCAACTAAGGTAGACAGTAGAATTTATGCATTTGAGTTATGGTGTTCGAAAGGAATATTAAAAGTATTAGGGATTGCTAGAAGAACAAATAAATCTGTGTTAGAAAATGTATGGATAGAATGTTCCTTAGAAGCCAGCATGGAAAGTCTTTGTGTCTCACACTTCAGACATATTATCAGAGAGTCAGTGAAAAAGAAGAAGATCCCCAACAAGATGGACATTCACAGTGGTAGCAACAATCTTTTGAATTTTACAACAAATATCAGGCTGGTGCAGGACCAGGCAGTGTTTCATTCTGTTGTGTATAAGGTTGAGAGCACCTAACAACAACAATAAATAAAACAACTCTATTTAAAACAAACAATAAACCTGGTACTGGTGTATTGTTATTAAATGCTATCAAGTTGGTTCCAACTCATAGCGATCTCGTATAGATACGGTTTCCAAGGAGTGGGAGGTAGGTTTGAACTGCCAATCTTGCAGTTAGTAGTTCAGTACTTATTCTACAGTGTCACACCAAGTACTGGTGTAGAAAGAGAAAAACAGACCAAAAAATACAGAACAGGGAGTAGATAAACCTCATAAACTTTGGGGAAAAGACTACACGATAAAATGGTACCACATAGTAATGCACTGGTCTTCTAGTAAGGAAAAAGGAAAATTCCTAATATATTGAGTACCTAATTGTGGAAGGTACAATATAAAATTACTAGACAAAAGGTTGAAAATGCCTATCTCCTCATAAAGTATCAATTAGACAGTGTAATACTAATGGATTAGACATTAAAATTGTGAATTTTTAATTATGCCACAAAGAATAAGGAACTGTATCTGCAACTTCTAAACCAAAGAAAAGATTAATAGCGTTAGTATTCAAAGAACTCCTCCAAC